>NC_058134.1:251060983-251134419 GCF_016433145.1 Gracilinanus agilis
AGGAAGGAAGGAAGAAAAGTCAAATAACATTTTGTCTAATTCCTCTGACTATATTAATCCATCAGAAAGCATTTGCCCCGTGCTTACTGTAGCTAGGCACGGTACTCAGTGAAAGGATTAAAAAAGAAAAAGCAAAAATAGTTTGTGCCCTCAAGGAGCTTACATTGCAATGGAGGAGACAATATATACAAATAATTAGTACCCAGAAGGTGAATGCAAAGTGGTCGAAACTTAGCCTCAGATGAGATGATCCAACCAATTGCAGGACAATTTAAACAATTGTTACAGGCTTGGTTATCTGCCTTCCCATCCCATAGATTCTGAGCAGTTAATTTAAAGGAGAAACAGAAAGTAAAACAGAGGCTTTCCCCAATCTATTTCTAATTATTATTATTTCCTTAGAAATTAGTTCTTTCTGAAAATGAATTAATTATGCCTCTGCTATATCTGGAATGATCCCTACTTCTCCTTGGGATGCCTCTGGTAGGATGCCCTTCTATCCTGAACAATGACTCTCTGTTGTTATTCAGTCATTTTCAGTTGTGTCTGACTCTTCCTTACCCCATTTGGGGTTTTCTTGGCAAATATCCTAGAGTGGTTTGCCATTTCCTTCTCCAGCTCATATTACAGATAAGGAAACTGAGGCAGACAGGGTTAAGTGATTGGCTCAGGGTCACAAAGCTAGTAAATGTCCAAGGCTGGTTTAGGACTCATGAAGATCAGTCTTCCTGATGCCAGGCCTGGTGCTCTATCCACTGGGCCACCTGTTTGCCCTACTGTGTCTTTAGACCACCATTTTAAGAAGAGTGGCAGTGATGCTTCATTCATTCAAACCTAAAGTCTCTGGGGCATTCTCTTCCTTCTTCGAGGACACACTGCCATTCTGAGGATGATATGCTCTCCAACTGTTTCTCTTTTTCTGTATTCTTTCCCCCTTTTCTGTCCCTGTTCTCTCCCTTCCCAGATCCCCTTTATATTTGGTCCTCTTACATTGGAATGTAAGTTCCTTTAGAGCAGAGACTATCTTGTTTGAATGTATATGTATCCACCAGAGCCTGGCATAATGCCTGGCATATGTAGTAAGTGCTTAATGTACTTCATTAATAACCATTTTAGCCATTAATAACCAGTTTGCATATAAGTACTTTGGTCAAAAAATCTTTGATGCCTTCCAATTGCCTTGAGAATAAAATATGGATTACTTAGTTTGGCATTTAAGGACCTTTACAATCTGGCTTCCATCTACTTTTCCAGACTTATTTTATGTCATTCTCCCTCCCAAAATCTACATTCCAACTCAATTGGACAATTACCCATTCACTGATCTTAATACTCCATTGCGCCACATTTGTACAATCTGTTCCCCTGGCATGGAATGAGCTGCCATCATCTTTACCTCTGAGAATCTGTTTCTTCCTTCAAGGTCCAGTTTGGGTGCCATCTACACTGTGAAGTTTTTTCCGAGCCCCTAATTGTCAAAGCTAGTTCACTCCTGATTTTTCCTTTCCCTCGCTGATTTATACATTTAATTCCTCTTCCCCAGAGGGAATATAAGCTGGCAAGGACCATTGCATTCCCAGAGACCTAGCCCAGAGCTTGGTACATAGCCTGGCACACAGTAAATGCTTATTGATTGTTGAACTGAATCATTACTCAATAGTATCGTTGATAGAAGATCTCAGGGAAGGGGCCTGTGCTTTATCACACTCCTGGTTTGGAAGCACAGGTTCCCTTCCCTAGCAGGTTACGCCATCCTTCTTTAGTCATCTTCTTTTAAAAATTCAATTTTGTTCAGTTCAATAAACATCACTCCCCTGCATGACTCCAGATTGTGGTACAATCCCAGGATGATGTGGGAATATCCAGATTTATCCTTTAAAGCTATAGCAATATCATCACAGACATAAAAAGAGGCAGGGTAGGGAGGAGAGGAGAGCAGCCTATGGCAACAAACCAACTACAATAAGCTCAGGAGTCGCTTAAATGGGTGAGCACATTTTTATGTAAATGTTAGTGATAGCAGGCAAGATGTAGAAAGCTTTGGTAATATTATCACTGAAGATTTACTACATTTTCAGGATGTCATCACAGGCAATTTGTGGGTAGATTTTTCTCAGTGAAAACTGATTCTCCTATAAGGTCCTTATCAGAACTATCTGTCAATAATGACAAAGAATGGCAACAAAGGGAAGAAAACAGGCTCTGGGGATGGGGCAGATCTTGATTTCTGAGAAGCATTTAATAGGAGTCTCATCCCCTCCTCTTGACATCCTTCTGGGCAAACTAGAGAAATCAGGGCTAGATGATGAGACAGTTTCCGTTTGAACCATGTTAGCCAACCAGTGTTGACCATATGAACCATTTCAACATAAAGGCAGATGCCCAGACAGTTACTACATGGCCATGTAACTTGTCCAATAGCCCCAGTGGGTAGAGATTTCCCTTTCCTCCTAAGCATAAGATTACTGAGAATATAATGGCTAAGCAAGTTGTGGCATATGACTGTGATAGAATACTACTGCTGTGAGATTGAAAATTAATATCAAAATACTCCAAGTATTATATTTAATAAGATTTATTAATAATAACTAAAAATAAAAAGCTAGAGTAAAAAGCCAGCTTTCCCTGCCACGCATGTGAGAAAAGAGAGAGGGCAGAGCTTCTAGCAAACTTATAAAAATTACGTGAAGACGTTATATGCACAAAGGGAAAAGGATTCTGGGTAATGTAGTTCAGGGGTTCAAGATTTTCTAATTATACATTGCACCATAAGAAGTGATGAGCAAGTTAATTTAAAAAAAAAACAACAACAACAACCCTGAAAAGACCAACATGAAATTATGAAGAGTGAAATGAGCAGAACCCAGAAAATATGATTTATAGCTACAGAAATCATGTTTGAAAAATGACGTGTGTATGTCCATCTCCAGAGAAAGAACTGATAAATAGACATAAGGAAGATATAGTTTTCTATATAGATGTATGTTTTTTATCAAATGATACCTTCTCTAGTGTGGGGAGGACGAGAGAGAAAGTGACCTGGGAATTTTAATGTAACAGATAAACAAATAAATACTTTTTAAGAATATATGTTCTATTTGCTTATTTCTGTAGATATTAGTTCTTGGAGAGCAGGCACTTTTGCAGTGCCCAGAATCTGGTAAATACATTTTCACTGAGTCATTTCATAGGCTCACTAGCCTACTCTTCTTGGAGCCCTTGGAGTTTTGGTTTGGATTTTGGTGAAGCAGAAGACCTGGCTTTCAACGCAGGAAGATCTAGATTCTAACCCAGCATCAGATATTTAATAACTATGTGACAAAAGGCAAGTCACTTCACTTCTTCGGGCCAGTTTTCTTCTCTGTAAATGAGAATCATAATGGCATTTTTTCACAGAATGATTGAGAGAATTAAATATTTATTTGGACTACTGGCTATAGGGCTGTAATATTATATTTCATGTCTTTCTTTACTTTTCTTATTTTTATATGTGTGATTATCTCTGTGTGTGAGTATGTGTTCATTTATGTGTGTATGTGTAGTATATTCCCCCTCTCCCTCCTAGCAGAAAGTAAGGTCCCTGAGGTAAAGGAACATTTTGTTTTATCCACCACATTCTACATAGAGGACATGTATACTCTGCATATATGGCCCTGGGGTTTCATTTGCATGGGGGAGCTGCCAGATGAGGAAATTCCCTCTATTTTCTTTATGACCTACAATATTAGTGAGTTGCCTAGAACACTGTGATTAGTCACATGGCTAACAGCTATTTTATCTTTGAGGCTAACTTTGAAGCTATTAACTGACATCTCACTGCCTATCACTGGCAAATAAAGGCACTTAAATGCTCCTTAATTGAATAGATCAGAGCTTCTTATAGTTTTGCCGCACAGTGGATAGAGCACTTTGCTAAGATTCTTCTTCCTCAGTTCAAATCCCACCTTATCTCACTTAACCTTATTTGCCTCAGTTTCCTCAACTGTAAAATGAGTTGAAGAAAGAAATGGCAACTCACTGCCAAGGAAACCCCAAATGAGGTCAGGAAGAGTTGGACCCAACTGAACAATAGCCGTTTTGCAATTTTATCAATGACTTACATTTAGCATAGAACTACAGGTATCCTTTCCACAGTATAGAAGTTAGGAGCATGGTACCCCATGATTTGAAAAATCCACATAGCAGAAAAGAAGTCTGATTTTTTTTCTTCTTCTTTTATGGGATCTTTCCAGTACTTTATTGTAAGTTGGGTTAAGTATTTGGCCATAGACTTGAGAGTTTCTAAATTTTTTCTGTGTCATTTGTTAGCCTTTGAGTGTCATCTGCAGCTCCAGCAAAACTCCCCCCAAAATTCCTTACTTCTTTTGTTGACCCCTAACACATCAGAATGATGGGAAATGTAGCAATGTGGGAAGGATACCTGTAGATTGGGAGGAAGAACAAAGGACAGATGATAGAATCAAGATTCAGAAAGATCTTAATAGGTGATAACAGCAGATCACAACCAACCAACAAGACGATATTGTCAGGATGTTTCAAAGAATCTGAATGTCCACTGATATGGGTGCTCCTTTCCCTCCTATTGACAGCAAACCTCTCTCTACCTTATCCTTCTGAGACATCCTTCTCCATCTTTCGGGGATGTGTTGTCTGATATCCTAAAGGTTTATTTCTGGTTCTTTTTCGAATGCTGATGACGATATTCACTAGCTCTTATTCTCCTTGCTATGTGACCAGTATACCTGTTTCCTAGTCATCCATCTCCTTAATGATGTCCTTATACAAGAAAGCATTAATATTATGCTCCAGGCAATGTCAATCTGCCATTCCTGTGTCCCTTGCCCTTTGGCAACATTAAAGATGACATTAATGAGGATTACATCCTGTTACTCCACTGTAACCTCAAAGACAGCCAGAGCTAATGCAATAAGCACTTTATGGAGCACCATGAAGAAGCCCTGCCCTGGGCACCGAGTGTACAAACACAAAAAGTAGACAGTCTTCAAGGAGCTTACATCCTGTGCTGGGTCTCTAAACCCTGTACCTGCCCAAGTGTGTAGCACAATGCTTGGCACATAACAGGCTAACCAACCAATAAGCCCTCATGAAGTGTCAGGCACTGGGCTGCCAATACAAGGCAAAGCAAAAGACAGTCCTTGCCTGCAGGGGCATTACATTCTAACACGGAGGGGCATAAGCATATTTATACTTTACGAAAGGCATCCTACAAGTACATTCACAAATACCTCATGAGACCCAACAACCACCATGTGAAGTAAGTGCTATTATTGTCTCCATTTCACATTTGAGGAAATAGGGTAGTAAGTGTCTGAGATGGATATGAACTTGGGCTTTTCTGACTCCAGATCCAGTGATCTACCTACTAAACACTATCTACAATCTGAAATCAGAATCCTTCCTAGATGGATGAGAGACAATAAAAACCCACCTAAGAACCTCCCCAGGGCTAGTAAAGCACAGCCCTTGAAATTATTAAAATCAAGTTTATTAAGGGTAGGGGAATGATAAATACAGTCCTCAATCTATCAAGCTCTATCTCCTCCCACCAATATATGTTCCCCCTCACGGGGTCTGCTCTTCTGATCTTCTCAAGCCCTTCTTATAGCTCCCTGCTCTTAACTGATACCCCAAAAGCTATCTGACTAAACTTGTCCTAATTTATATGGATTAACAAAAGGACAAAGAGGAAGGAAGGACTCACAGGTGTATTTGAGCCCTTATCTAAAGCCTGGGATTGACTTCACTAGATAACCCAAAGTCCCAGTTGACAACCCTTGGATTACCTTGGCCAACTGGATGTATGGCAGATGGTCTCTGTGCCTCAGGGAAAAGGCAGTCTACTCCAACACAAACTCTCAACAAAGGAGCCCCTAATGTATAAATGGAGATTCTGAACCTTGGACTGCCTCCCCCATAAGTCTCTTGGTGTTTCCCAGAGTTCCCTTTAATCTCTCCTGCACCTCCACATTTTCATAGTCACGTTTGTATATGGTTGGCTGTAACTCCTCCCTCTCTCTTTTTTGCTCTTGGGAGTGGGCTGGTTAGTACCTTTAAGCTAGTATTTTTGTTAGTTTATTATTAATAAAACTTTATAAAAATATAATATTTAGTTATTGAATATTCATTTTAATCTCCCACACTAATCTCTCTACAAGATTAGGACTACCAAGGGAAATTTTGCCAGAGCAAAACCTCGTTCCATCTCAGTCAAAACAAGAGATCAAGGAATGACTGTTAAATCCAATAAATTCCTACAATCCTTCACTCCTCTTCAGACTCCTCTCCCAGGGCTTATATCCAAATTCTCCTCTTTTCTCTTTAAACTAATCCATGAAATATACTCTATCCCTTACCTACATTCCTATAATTCCTTTTTTTTTTTTAAATCTATCCCTTCCATCTCAGAATCAATACTGTGTATTGGTTCCAAGGCAGAAGAGCAGTAAAGGCTAAGCAATGGAAGTTAAGTGCCAGTGTCACCCAGCTAGGAAATTTCTGAGGCCAAATTTGAACCCAGGACCTCCCATCTCTAGGTCTGTCTCTATCCACTAGAGCCCTGATGGCAAACCTATGCCACGCATGTCAGTCCTGACATTATGACAGTACAAGCTCAAAAGGTTGTCCATCCCAGCACCAGAGCTACCTAGTCTCACCCAGCTATATTATTTTAAAGCAGGAGTAAGTCACTGAATTCTGAAATTGAATAAATTCAAATTCTGTATTTGGATATAAAATTTCCATTGGCACCATTAAAGGATAATGAGGGCTAGCTTAACAGCAATTCACATAAAAAAGACATGGTCCATATGACTCAAGATCAGTATGAGTCATGAGTATGACATGCCTCAACTTAAAAAAATGATATACCTTTTTAAAGTCATGTTACTAGTAACACAGCATTCAGATCAAAGGAGTCAATAGATGACCTTACATTACACTGATTTAACCCTACTTGGAATACAGAATTCAGCGCCATATTTTAAGTGAGAAAGATGAAAAGTAGAGTCCGTATAGAATGGCAAAGAATTTCCAAACTATAAGGGATATTTTTTTAACCCTTAACCTATGTGTATTGGCTCCTAGGTGGAAGAGTGGTAAGGGTGGGCAATGGGGGTCAAGTGACTTGCCCAGGGTCACACAGCTGGGAAGTATCTGAGCCCAGATTTGAACCTAGGACCTCCCGTCTCTAGGCCTGACTCTCAATCCATTGAGCTACCCAGCTGCCCCCTATAAGGAATATTTCAAGAAATTGGTTTTTTTAGCCTGTAGAAGTACCATAAAAGAGGTAATGGAGAACATGTATGACAGAAAACAAACAGAAAAGCAAAATAGCCTTAATCATGTAGTAAGAATGAAGGACAATATACGGCCAGCCCAAGTACAATATTGGGATGACCAAAAAGAACCAGAGAAAAGCTTCTACAGATTTAGAAGAAGTTTTTCAGGATTGTTTATGGAAAAGAATTTACAAGAATCACTTAGGATGTTTTGCAATCTGTACTGATAGAAGAAATACCCACAACAATGAAATAACAGATCCAAAATGTTTCAGTTAAATGTCCTCATAACTATATCTATTTCATTGCTAGTAATGGCCCAAAGAAATCCTTAAAATTCACCCTTCTATTAGGTCACACGGTTTATGGAGAATGGCCAAACTGCTGGGATGAATTAAAGATTTTAGGCAAATTTTGTCATATGTTTATTTGAGTGGCTTTAAAGGTTGAGCCACCCATCAGTTTCAGACCTCCCATGGAAAGAGAAATTCTTCTCAGTGTAAGCATAAGTTTTAACTTTGCTAAGATAGATTTTGGAAACTTTTTTACACAGATGAAGCTGCCTAAATAAGAAGGGGGCAAAAGGATGACTATTAAAAGACATTTCGCATCATCTGGAAATATTTGAAAGCACGTTTTTCCAATGATTTACGTAAGTAATTTAAAAGTCTCAGTATTTTGGTATTATTTAATTACTGGAATGTAGGGAAAAAAATTAAACAAACATTAGGTCAAGAGGTAGTTCGAAGGAAAACAAAACAGAATATGAGATGGACCACAGCCCAGTTTTTATACAAAAAGATGAAAGATTATCACAAGAAGGCACAAATAAATCAGAGATTTGCCTTATCTCTTAAAATCACAAAAGCCCCAAGTCATTTCCTCATTCAAGGTATGGAGAGAGATACATTGGCTAACTCCAAAACAGAAAATGACACTCCTGGCAGAGAAGATAGAAATGGGAGTCCTGAAATTTTCCATTACCACAAAGGTCAATTTAAATGTCCATGAATAACTGGCATATGCCACCAATCTTGAAACTACCATTTAAGGGGAAAAAAGTCAGGAAGCAATTTCGAGTAAAAAGCAAAAAAGGCAACATTTTCAGAGCACTAAAGCTGATCAGGAGAAAGGGATGGGGGGGGTGGGGTTGGAGGGAGCCCCATAATCAGTGCACTCTAATTAACATGAGGTTCAATTGGAAATGGGAAATTCCATATTATGTGTGGCTAAAGTGTCAGTTTCTTCTTTTATAGCCTCATTGTGCTCTCACTGAAGGAGGCAGAAAGTTTAGTGACTAAGGAAACAAATGATCTAATGAATAACAGTGGAGAATATGATTCAAAGGGAGCCACTGGTAGTAAATACTGACACACAAGCATGTTATTTCTTTAATCCTTTGCCAAAGGCAATATATTTTAAATGACAAAGAGCCATTTGTGTAGATAAGTTATTAAAAGACTAGAATTCGAGAAGGAATTAAAATAAAAAAAGTAATTTAGACTCAATTTTAATGTATACAATAAACTGAACTAAAAAAAATCTAAGCAAGTATGGAAAGGAGTAAAATGTATTTTGGAAAAAAAAAGTTAAAATATACTACACATCAAGTAAGTAGGCTTTTTGTGTTCTATAACAAAGAAAAAGAAATAATTGATTCCTTAATTTCTTCTCCTGTGTTAGTTGTAGGCTTTATCCTTTAGTTTAAAATTTTACTTGAGAGGTAGCTAGGTTCAGTGGATAGAAAATGAAATGGGAAGTCTTGGGTTCATATCTGATTTCTGACACTTTTGAGCTGTGTAACCTTGGGCAAGTCACTTAAACTCAGCTGCCTAGTTCTTAACACTCTTCTGCCTTAGAAGCTTTGTTTAGTATCAGTTATAAGATAAAAAGTAAGAATTTTTAAAAAGCAGGAGTGAGGGTTACAGCTCGATGGCTCAGAGGATTGAGATAGGAGGTCCTGGACTCAAATCAGACTTCAGACTTCCTAGCTATGTGATTCTAGTCAAGTCACTTAACTCCAACTGCCTAGCCCTTACCACTCTCTGCTTTGGAACCAATACTTTATATCAATTCTAAGAAGAAGGTAAGAGTTATAAAAAATAAAAATTAAAGAGACTTGAATAATCACACCTTATCACTACATAATCTATCCCATTTTAATTCTAGTTATTAGGAAGTTATTTTATAGAATAAGCTAAAAAGCCTATCTCCATAACATTTATTGAAATTTAATTTACTTTTTTCAACAAAGATCCATTTTCTCTCCCTCCCATCTTCCCATTGTAAAAAAATAATAAAAATAAAATTCTTATAAGAAATATTCATAGTTCAAGTAAAACAAATACCACATTGGCCAAATCCAAAAATATATATTTCATTCTGCATCTTGAATCCATCATCTCTCTGTCATGGGGTATATAACAGAGATCATCACTAGTCCTCAGAAATCCTGCTTATTCATTTCATGGATAGGAAGTCTTAAATTTTTCAAAATTGTCTATCTTTACTATGTTGTTACTACATAAATTTCTCTCTTGGTTCTTCTCGCTTCACTCTGAATCAGTTCAAAATGTGTTTCCAAAAAGTGCTTCTCAGAAAAATTATGTAGAGTTCATTACCTGGCACATACTGAAAGCCTCCCAGGCTTGGTAGGATCTAAGAGAGACCCAGGATGCTACCACCATGCCACACTGCCTGACAAAGAATAGGTACTTAACAAATGTTTACTGAATGATAAATTAAATAAACAATTAAGCAAATATTGATTGATTAAAGCAGAGCTGTCAAGTTCACAGGTCTCCAAAGCCCCCCAATCAGATTAAAATGTAACAGGAAAGTGTTTAAGAAAACAAATAGAAATATAATGCTCTACAGACAGTGTTAAGGTGTAGTTTTCTAAGTCAGTATGAAGCCTGCAGGGATCTGTTTCTATTTGATTTTTCACACCACTGGATTAAAGTTTGGGGTTGAGTAGATGTCCTATAGTAGGAAGATCAATAACTCTGGAGTCAGAGAACTGTGATACTATCCCCCGGGTCCAAATCCCACCTCTCATGTTACTACTCGTGTGACCATGCAAGTCACGTCCAGCCCCAGAATCACTGTCCTCATGGATCAAAATAGGAAGCTGGACTGCATAGCTTCGAACATCCTTTCTTTCCAGGCCTACATCTCTAATCTTTTGGTGTCCCTAGTTGGAGAATCTTGACAGCCATTATTTAAAATGTCATCTAGGAGGATGCATGGACAATTTAATTCCTGGTAGCTTTGAGGTTCTTTTTAGATAAAACTAGAAGGGGAATTTGAAATAGGGTCGATAAAAGTTGAAGCAGCAATGAGTCCAGCTAGAATGTTAATTTATAAGGGCTCACTGAGTACTCTTTTTATGACTCTCCTACCGAGGCTCAGCAGCTCAGAAGGGAGCAGCTTAGAATCGGGACTGGCAAAGTCAGTAGAAAAGGGCAATGGGAAAGCGATTCTAGGACAATAAGAGTATCACTGAAATAGATAGTCATGGGGTCCAAACTGAGTATGGATGCAAGCAAAACTTGACTGGGGCTTAGTCTAAGATCACAAATAAAATTCTATAGCAGATTATTAGACATATGGTTTGTGAGCACTTAGGAAAGAATTCTACTCTTATTGGGAGCCAGCATGCAATCACCAAGAACTAGTCAGGTCTAATTAACCTCATTTAAAAAACAAAACAAAAGTTATTAAACTAGTAGATCAAGGGCATGACATCCCGGTACTTTTATTTCTTGCTTTTAGTAAAGCATTTGACAAAGTACATCATAATAAATATCCTGGCAGAAAAGATGGAGAAACAGAGACTAGATGAGAGCACTAAGAGCTGGGTTGGGAGATGGTCAAACATCCACACAGCATGATCATTAATCAGGCCACTTTTGTAATATTAAGATCAATTCACACGAAGGATTTTATTTTTAACCCTCATCTTCTGCTTTAGAATCAATACTGCGTATTGGTTCCAAGGCAGAAGAGCAGTAAGAGCCAGTCGATGGGAGTTGAGTGACTTGCCCAGTATTACACAGCCAGAAAGTGTCTAAATCCAGATATGAACCCAGGACCTTTCAGCTTTCTCTAAGCCTGGTTCTCATCTAGTGTGCGCTCTCTCTCTCTCTCTCTCTCTGTCTCTCTCTCTCTCTCTCTCTCTCTCTCTCTCTCTCTCACACACACACACACACACACACACACACACACACACACACTGGTTTTTTGAGAGGCACTAAAAATGGTGAATGTGTACAGAGGACAAGCAGAAAGGTATAAAATCGAGAAATCATATCATAAGGTGAAAAGTTGGGGCAGAGATGGTTTACCTGGGAAAGAGATGGAAAGGGAGGGAAGACAAGAAGAGTTAGCACAGGGAATAAAGATCAGATTTTCTCTTTGTAGAATTAAGATCACTGAATGGTTAGAAGTGACAAGGAACAGATTTTCATTGAATATAAGGAAAAACTTTATAATGTATCTATCCAAAAAAGGGAAAGGCATAAGTGTAATAGTTTTTGTTTTGGTTTTCAGTACCAATTAGTACTATTAATTTAGGCAGCTAGCTAGCACAGTGCACAGAACAATCAATTGGACTCATATTCATGAGTTCAAATCCAGGCTCAAACACTTACTAGCTGTATGACCCCGGGCAAGGCACTTAACCCTGTTTGCCTCAGTTTCCTCATCTATAAAACAAGATGGAGAAGGAAATGGCAACTTTGCCAAGAAAACCCCAAATGGGGTCACAAAGAGTCAGATACAATTGAAAATGACAACACTGTTAATGAGTAACTTTTATATAACACTTAAAAGTTTATGAAACATTGCATATATAGTAACTTAAACAAGCCTCACAACAACCCAAAGCTTTGAACTATGAATATTATCTTTATTTTTACAGAGATATATGGAAACTGAAGCTCAGAGAGATCAAGTATCCTGTCTAGAGTCATATTATCAGTAAGAGTATTTAAAAAGTTATTTGAACTCAGCACATTATGACTCCATGTCCAGAATTCCATGCATTTTATTGGGAGGTAGGTCATAATTACTTGGAGTCAAAGTCCAATTGTGAGTTTAGGCAAATCACTTTGTCTCTGAGCCTCAGTTTCCTCCTATGTAAAAATGAAGGGGGTTGGAGTGCATGATCTCTAAGGGTCCTTCAAGACCTAATGAATCCAATCTAAGGTTTCATACATTCATTCAGATTCAGGATTACTGGCATATTTGTTTTGAAAGTATATTAAATACATTTTAAAACAAAATAATGCAAATGCAAAAATATATTAAATGGAATTCCCATTCTCAAAATGCTTAGAACCTTTCATACCTGCAACTACTACTACAATCTAACATACATAAAGTGATTAAAGTTTACCAAGCAATGGACATATTACCTCATTTTAATCTCGCAAATAAGTACTGAGGGATAAACTATTATTATTCCTATTTTGGCAATAAGAATTGAGGCAGCTAGAGATTAAGTGACATGCCCATCACACAACTAGAGAGTATATGAGGGATTGAATAAAGGGACTAATAAATATGAATTAAGATCTTCCTAACGAAGCCCAGAATTCTATCCACATCTAGCTTTTGAAATCATTTGATTTCAACATGGCTATTAACAAACAAAGGTAATTTCCTCTTTAGAATGTTTTAAAGACTAAGAAAAATCACACAATTATTTTATCCCATATTGCCAAAGATGTTCTGAAAAAGAATTCAGAGTTTCTTTTTCAGTCGACACCTCTTAAGGATATTTTAACAAATGAATGACAGGAAATTAGTAGAGAATGAAAGGATAGGATGAATCTAAGTCCATTTTTAAGTGTAGTTTTGGGGGGCGAGGGGGCTAGTGGGAAATTTTATTTAATGAAATAGGCCTTCTGTGAAATCCTTACAAACATATAGATTAATTTTAAATGACCTTCTATAAATTGAATTTATAATTCACTGAAAAATAACCACAGCTAGGGGGCACACTTAATGAAATGGTAGGCCTGCAGTCAAGAAGAATAGAGTTCAAATGCAGTCTCAGATACTCACTGGCTGAGCAATCATTTAATCCTATTTGCCTCAGTTTCCTCAAGAAATGGCTAATCACTCTGGTATCTTTGCTAAGGAAATCACAAATGGGAGCATAAAGAGTCAGACATGAATCTGAACAACAAAGATACAGGCAATTAGAATGGGTCTATAGATTACCTCTCCAGAAATCAAAAGGCAACACAGCATACCCCAAAAGATCTCCAACCATTGAAACAGGCCCAAAGGGAGAAGGAAAAATATTGGGTCCTGTCCTTTTTGGCAGAGAAAAGAAAGAAGAGAGGAAGGAGAGGACAAAAGTTCTTGAATGCAGCTCCTTCCGACTTCTAGTCCAGAGCTTTCTCCTGGCTAGAGTATATGGTTTGTTCTTTACCTCTTCCCATGGAGTGGAGGTAAAAGTACACTTTTTATCAGCTTGAAATCTTTACTAAGAGATGAGGTAGTTTTCTTACTTTGCAGAACCTGAGAAATCTAAACACTGTTAACAGAAATATACCACTTCCATCTAACCACAAGGCTTAATGTTTCTTCTTTTCTAAAACTTGTGATTCTAGCAAGATTCTGATGTTGTCATTGGATGGGGAAGGGGGGCAAGGGGTGCTTGTAGTCAGCCAATCATCTAGCACTAATTAAGCCCCTATTCTAACAGGCACTATGCAAAGCACTGGACAAAAGCAATGACAGTATGACCAAAAATAGCTAAGAGGGCAGGTTCCTGACATTTTTGTGCTTGCAATTTTATCCTGTGTTTTGACTTAACAGGATTTGACAATTATTCAACAGGACACAGAAAATGTCCATTAGATCAGGTTAATAAGATTCCACTCATGTCGTAAGTGCAGTTGAAACTTACTTCCATATTGCAAATAGAATTGATGTCATTCTAAATTGTCTTTTCTTGTGAATTGGCTACTGCTGTCAACTTTGGATTACTTTTTTTTTAAGTTGTACTATCCACTAATTTCCTGTTTGGTCATTATTTTCACATTAATTTTTTTTCTCCCATGATATCATTTTTTTAGATTTTTTTAGAATTATTTTAACTTCCTTAAAATGTAAGGCTTCCTTCATGCATCAATTTCCAGCATGTCAAGCAATCTCTATTTCAGAGAGAAGCAGTTGAACAATATCTAAAGACAGCCAGACTCTCAGAAAAGCAAAGTAGCAGATTTTGCTTTGGGGAAGTAAATTCAGTGAGATGCACTAGCTGCCAGAAAGGATAAAAAAAAAAAAGGCAATAATCATTCTCCAAAAAGCTCAGGCATCATCAAAGGCGCTGCCTCACATACCACTTTGGTTTTATTATGAACTACTTTACGTGATTGATGCCTTGTTATGATATTGTGAGATCTTCTCTTTAACTTCATTGAAATCAGTCGAAAAGGATAATTATGTCTCTAACAGGAGTCAAATATTAAGTAATTTTTTTCACATTATAAATGAGCCCTTTGAGTACAACAATCTTCAATACTGTAACAGCATCCACAAGTTTTTGGTATTATAATATGAAAAATTATAGTTTGAATCCAAAAATACTTAGGAGATACATAAAATTTCAGATTTATCACATGCTGAAAATCAGAATCTTTGAAGATTATTTCCTGAATATCATTTATAAGGAAAGTAATCATATCTCTTTTCCATTTTAAATTTACTTGATATCTTTAACTGTAATTTAGGTGTGTCTACTGTCTTCAAATATGCATTTAAATCAGCCAATTAATACCTTTTTCCCCAAAAAATTCATATCTAAACCAAACCTTGTATACTTCACAATTTCAACTGTAACACATCTAAAAATAAGCTATTTTTTCATGCGTATTTAAATAACAAGAAAGTCAACCTCAATTTCTAGTAGAATTTTTCATTTTAATACATTTTGTGCTTAAAAACAAAAAATACTTATGTGTGAAACTCAATTGATATATGAGCACCCTTTTATCAGGATACTAGTTTGATTGGCTCATAGGATCATAAATCTCTCTGAAAGGAACTTCAGAGACCATACAGTTCAATTAGTTCAACCTTCCACCCTTTTCCAACTCAACCAATCAATCTGTAATTTGCCAGACACTGTACTAAGTACTGGTGATACAAAACAAAAGCCCCTGCTCTCAAGGAGCTTAGTAGGGAAAGAAAACATGGACCAATATAAGTAGATACAGAATTTAATGACATGATTTTTAATATAGAATACAATAGGCAATTTCTAGTTATATGACTATAACTAAGTCATTTTACCATAATGATGTTAGATTTTTGTATTTGTGGGGTTAACATGGAGAATAATACTTTTACTGTATACCTCACAGTTATTTCTGTAGAATCATATAAAAATCTACTATCATCATCATCATTTTTATTGTTTTCATTAAAATCCCAATATCCTAAAATTGGGAGAGATTCCATCCCATTATCATCTATCCCATGCATAAATTATGAATCCCATCCCCAAATGGTCATTCAAGCTCTCTCCCATGTTAAAATATCATCTCATACTAAAATACCCCTAATAAAATATCCCATCCAAAAAGATTTCTAATATTAAGAACAAAAATTTGCTTCTACTTCAACAAATTCATTCTACTTCTGCCCTTCTAATTCACTAATAAGCCCCTTTCCCCTGTCTACTCAAGACAAAAGTTAGCTGTCATTATATATGATCAACTTCCTCTAATATGTTTCAGTACTGGACTATACATGACTAACTCTTAAAATCTCTACCAAAAAATAAGAGAGCATTGCATAACTTCACCTCCTTCTTTGCAAGGGGTGAAGAATTATGAGTGCAGAATACTACTAAAGACTTTTATTTTTTGATAGGTTGGCTAGTTTAACTGGACTTCCTTTTTCTCATTTTTGCTGTTTGCTATAAAGAATGGCTCTCTGGGAGAAGGAAGGAAGAGGAATATATTTGGAAATGTAGGTCATAGAAAAACAAAAAAGGTAAGAGAGGATAGAAACAGGGAGTAGAATTGTGATTTCATTGAAACGGAACTCCCTGATGAGGCAAAAGAGCTCACCAATGTAGTAGGGCTTTTTCTATCAAGTTTTACTCTTAGAGTGCTAACTAGAACAATGAAAGTTGAAGTCACTAGTTTAAGGTCACATAGTCAAAGTGTAGGATGAGTAAGACTTGAACTCCGTTCCACTCCTCTTTGAGACCAGTTATCTATCTACTATGCCATAGTAAAAAAAAATCAATCAATCAAAACATTTTTAAAAGATTGCATATACAAAACTATATGGACCTAATTTATAACTTGCTCCAAATTATATAACACAATGTCACAAATAATATCTAAAGTATTCCTTCTTGGAAAGTAGTCTCTGGTCTAAGAAGAATAGTCTGATTCCATATCTTGTATTCTACCCCACATAGTCCTCGCCTTCCTGCAGAAATCAAATCAATGCAAATACTTGACATTATTCCAGACTGCTCAAAGAGACTTAATGCTCCTTTTTAAAAAATATTTTGGCCACTATTTTTCATTGTTTTCCTCCATGTACGTTATTTTGAAATGACTTGTGCATGATGTTATGGTCATTAGTAATGGTGTCCTTATTTCTCCTTCTCTGGAACATTCAATTTACTATTTTGGAACACTGGTACATCTTAGGATAACTGACTTTCCTGAATCTCAGGAGCTCATTTTTGGAGAGAAAGTCAAGTGACATATAGCCCTAATACTCCAATGGATCTCCTATAACCTCACTGGCGAAGCCGTGGCACGTGTACACAGTCGGCACTCAGGGAGCTGCTCTGTTCCCCCTCTTTCCAGCCATGGAGGAAATTTTTTGCATGCCCCACCTCTCGATCCAGCTGCCCAAAGCAAGCACTTTCTCCCTCAACTCTCTCTGGTAATGGGGAGGCTCACAGACAGCTTGAATGAATTTGCCCTCTGGGCACTCTAACTGGGAAAAGGTTCGCCAACCCTGTCTTACAACCATGAACCCATAATTACAGAATCATAAATTTAGAACATGGAAGGGTATTAGAGACTATCTAATCCAATACCCTCATTTTACCCTATTCAAATGACTCATCACTGTGTGAAGGTGAGCCTGGATTCCCAAAGGTCAGGATAGTCAACCTCAAGCTCTGGAGGTTTTAATTTTGCTAAATAGGTATCCCGGATAGACCATATCTATTTTCCAAAGGCCAGCCTAAGAACAGAAAGGCTCATCATCAGTAATTTGGCCATTCGTTCATTAATCCTCTGGTCATGACAACCCAAGGAAATAGGGTCTTCATAATATCTTTTGTAACAAGAATCCACGGGCAAGTCTTTGTTTGGGGGGGAGAGTGGGAAGAGGTTGGACTAGATGCCTTATAAGACCCTTTCCAGCTCTAAATCTATGATCCTCTAATTTGGGCTTCTCTCAGCCCCCTACTATAATGCCTGGCACAGAGTTAGCACTTAAGAGGCATTTATTAAGCTGACCTGAATTTTGGATCAAATAAGGTAATAACCTTAAAAGTAGAACTAATAAGTAGATAGTAATATAGAATATAAACTTTCTATACAGATTATTATTAAAAAATCACTTGGTCATTCATTGGCTATGATTCTTTTTTAATGGGAACTTTCAACTTGAAATGAAAAATATTTTATCAAAAAGTGACAGCATTATGAAATGAATTATACAGCCAATTCTAAATTTTACATATTATAAGATTCAAGAGAGAAAAAAAAGTTATCCTAAGGAGATTATTTTAAAGTAGCTTATTTGACTATTTTTCAATGATTTTTTTTTGAGTCTCAGTAAATGTGTCTAACCGATAAATGTGAAAGTGCACGACTGAACATTCAACCAACCAGTATCAGAAGGTCATCCAGCACAATTCTGCAGAAAGAATAAGTTATTTCTATTGTGTTTGAGTCTCTGCTTTTGAAGTTTCTCTACAAACTGGAATCTGCCAGGGTAGAGAACATTTTAATCAATAGTAAACCCCAGCGAGGTGCCTGCTGTTTCCACGTAAGTTCAGCTCCTAAATCACATACAGGGTTCCCATTTCTTTTTTAATTGTGTTAAAATCAAAAACAGATTTTTAAAAGTACCTCTAAACCTTAAACTCTAATACAAAGCAGGTAGGAAGATCAGTGTCAATCCAATTAAAACCCATCAAAGTCATTGTTAGACAGTTCCAAATATAATTTTGTCATTTCCCCACAGTCCATTATATGTTATCTTGAAAGAGTCTAATCATTTTAAGGTATCTCCAAAGGCTAATTGGATCCTAAACTGTCCACCTATATTTTAAATAGCTTCACTTGAGACTTTATAAAACAGGTTTTTTTCAAAGGTTTTCTTCCTATCATACAAAGGCACATATTTTCAGTTCCATTCTAAATTTAATCCTTATTATTAGAATGGCCCCTCAGTACTCACTACACAGATAGGATCAGAATATCTTTTATGTTGCCATTTTTCAGTCTTTTTTCAGTCAAGTCCAGCTCTTCTTGACTCCATTCAGGGTTTTCTTGGCAAAGATACTGCTATTTCTTCCTCCAGCTTATTTTACAGATGAGGAAACTGAGACAACCAGGATTAAGTGACTTGCTCAGGGTCACACAGCTCATAAGCATCTGATGCCAGAATTGAACTCAGAAAGATGAATCTTCCTGACTCCACCCCTGGTGCTCTATCCACTGCACCACCTAGTTATGCTATTGCAATATAATAATATTAGTAATAGCTTACTCATGCATATAGCTTTATGGTTTGCAAAACATTTTACATAGATTAGCTCATTGGGTCCTCACAAAAATCCTGTGAGATAGGTGCTATCATCACCTCCAATTTTACAGAAGATAATAAATGACTTTCCAAGCATCGTGGAGCTTATGAGTTGAAGCAGGATTTGAACCAGGTCTTTTGAGTGAGAT
The DNA here is from genome assembly GCF_016433145.1 of Gracilinanus agilis. Lineage (NCBI taxonomy): Eukaryota > Metazoa > Chordata > Mammalia > Didelphimorphia > Didelphidae > Gracilinanus > Gracilinanus agilis. Next base: position 251,080,242 of record NC_058134.1, read on the forward strand.
AATTTATCCACAATTCTATGTTGTCTACCAGTCAAGTAGGTTATTTGGGAGTTCTTCTAGAGTTTTAGTTAATGAGATTGAATAATATATAGAGGCAGCTAAGTGGCTCAATTGATAAAGAGCCAGACCTGGAAACAGGAGGTCCAATGTTCAAATCTGGTGTCAGACACATCTTACATGTATAACTCTGGGCAAGTCACTTAACCCCAACTGCCTAATCCCTACCACTCTTCTGCTGTGGGATCAATGCTTAGTATCAATTCTAAGACATAAAGGAAGGGTTTCAAATAATAATAATAAGATATTTTTAATGTGTCTGACACCATTAATGTTCTGGGGCTGAATAAAACACTTTGTTTTTTTAGTATTTTATTTTGTTTTCATTGTTTTTGTTTTTAGTTACTTATCCAACACTATGATTTCAGTCATTTCAGGAGCTCCCGGCACAGAAACTCTTCCCCACAAATGCAGATCAGCAATTCAAAGGAAACTTAGAATCTTAGAAAATTGCATTGAGAAGTGAGATTTTTAAATGATATACCCAAGTGAGAAAGGGAGCATTCTTTATTCCACATTACTTTACTTAATCATTAATTCTTTCTTTCTGTCTTTTCCTGATACCTTTTGCTTGTACATGGTGGTCTCTGAATATATTCTTTCTACTCCTCCACAGTGGAGTTTTCTTTGGTAATTAAGATTTTATTTTATTTTATGGGTTATGTATGTATAATCACTTAAAACATATTTCCATATTATTCATTTTTGTGAGAGTAATCTTATAAAACCCCAGAACATATACCCAGATAAACAAGTGATAAATCATATGTTTTCATTTGTATATCTACTCCAACAGTTCTTTCTCTAGATGCGGATAGCATTCTTTTTCATAAGTCCTCAGAATTGCCCTGGATATCATAGCAGTTAGTAGCAAAGTCTCTCACATTTGATAGTCCCACAATATTTCAGTTACTGTGTACAATGTTCTCCTGGTTCTGCATATTTCACTCTGCATCAGTTCATGTGAGTCTTTCCAGCTCTTTCTGAAATCATCCTGTTCACCATTCCTTATAGCACAATAGTATTCCATCACCATCATATACCACATTGTGTTCAACCATTTCCTAATTGAGGGACATCCCTTTAGTTTCTAATTCTTTACCAACACAAAAAGCTATAAATATTTTTGAACAAACAAACCATTGGTAATTAAGATTTTTAAAGGGGGAGGAGTTCAGAAGTATCAGTCAAAATATAAACTATATCTGATTAAATATATTTAATATTATACACATGCAAAGAGTTGACCACCCCTTCAATGAAGGGAGAGAAGTCCATTACCTCTATTCTTCTCCACAGTCAAACTCCAGCATTAAATTTGCAAGTGGCCAATTTCATCCCACCTCCTTCCCTATGAACACTGTCACATCATTGTGCACACTGTTGTTCCAGTTCTGATCATTTCATTCTTTTTCAATTTTCTTGTTTTTCTTGTATTTCCTTGAATTTTCCAAATTTGTTATTTCTAGCGGCATAGTAACATGCCTTAACATTTACTTATCATTATATGTTTAACCATTCTCCGTCTGACAGACATCTAACTTACCTTTAGTACTTTGCTACTTCATAAAAGTACCACTATGCCTTTTTGGTCTACACAATCTATTTTGAAATACCAGGAATTTGTCCAATCAACAATAAAACAACTGAGGCCACACTCCAAGTCAATAACTATTCATTAGAAGAACCTACCTGGCCTCTTCCAACAAATAGAATCCCAGACCTATCTCACTGTCTGAGATCCACATCTACATCTTTCAGAGTACAGCTTTTATACCCTTTTAGGGTCCAATCTAGTCTTCATATGCCCCAACAGTCACTGATTGGTGGATTCCAAATTCCTGGCATACCCCTCAGTCACATTATTACGAGACATTAGGAGGGGTTCATGGCAACCAGAGCATCTTCACCTCATCGTCATGGCATCACTCTAGCAACAAGTCATGGATACTCCAGCACTGGACCCTGACCTGACAGGTTTGAGTGAGGTTGCCAGGTCTAGTGTTCAGCCTCTTGTCCTGGTCCTCCTAGAGTGGGTCATGAGAAGGAAGTAACACAGGGTAGACCTGAAGCTAATGATATCTCTATCATACAATGCCTAAATGTTTAGACCTAGAGTGAGGGCTTCCTTCTCTAATCTTTCAAGTCGTACTAACAAGTTATAAAGTTTCATATGAGAGGAAAGAACATATTCAACTATAACTTACTTCTAATTATTCATAATTACATTATGCTTTAAAATGACTTGATTATCCTTGAAAGAAATATGTAAGAATTAATCACTATCACATTAAACTGGATAATACTGATGAAATAATTTATCTAGGATGGGCAGGAGTCTACTAAAATTGGGCAGAGGCCAAATTATATCTCACACTTTACTTCCATCTTTGAATACTTTGGCCTAGCAAAAGGATAACTGGGTCAAAGGATATGGATATTTTGGACACTTTTTTTAAAACCACAATTTCAAATCAGTTTACAGAATGGTTGAACAAATTCATTGCTCTCTCCTTTGTCACTATATACTGCTTTCTTTTAATTAATCCAAGGATAGGCCCATAGGTGATGTTTGATGCTTCAACCTCAATTCTTTTATTTTCTAGATCACAAGTCAGTACAATTTTTAATAATCATTTTCTGATATTTTGCAATCCATGTTCTCCCCCTGTTTCTCATCTTTCTCCTCCCCTCCAAAACATCAGGTAATATGATATAGATGGTACACGTGTGAAATAAAACATATATCACTTACACCAGAGAAAAATTCACAGAGGAAATAATCACCCTCAATTCTTGAACCCTCAATTTAATCAATATACACAGGCAGAGAGCATTGTTGAATGTATGGAAGTTGTGAGGGTTTCCTGATTTTTGTTTGTTTTATGAGTCACACTAAGAAGATTGCTAACATACAAAAATGCTGATTTTTAAATCCAGCTCTATTATTTCCTATCTAGAATGACAAGTCATTTCACCTGATTGTTTACTCATCAGTAAAATGAAAGAATAAGACTAAATTGTTGCTAAGGTTCTTTCTTCTAGCTCTAAATCCCATAATGGTCCTATCAAACATATAAAGGATACTAGCATATCTCACTCTTAGGGACAGCTTAGTGGCACACTACATAGAACACTTAGCCTGGAGTCAGAAAGACTCAAATTCAAACCCAACCTAGACACGTGCTAGCTGTGTGACCCTGAGCAAGTCACAACTTTGTTTGCCTTAATTTTCTTATCTATAAAATGAGCTAGAGAAGGAAACAACAAACCACTACAGTACCTTCGCCAAGAAAACACCAAATAGGGTCATGAAAAGTCGGGCACAAACATGACTGAAAAGCAATTAAACAATAATATATCATAGACTGTGCTGTAGAAATCATTCTGAAAAGCTCCCTATAAATCAAATTGCTTATTTTCCTGACTTATTTTATAATATCACAGATCCTTTATCTTCAATGGTCATCGAAGTTAAATCAATCAGATTTGGCAGATTAATTGAAAGCTCAAGTTTCTCTGCCCTCTCTTCCATCAGTTAGGTAAATTAATATTTACATGCACAAATGGATATGTATATTCAAAAGGAACTTGAGTGAATCCTTTTATAAACTGAGAATAAATTTTCCTATTACAGTCAGATAGTTTATCCAGAATTTGAGATTCATATGTTGTGTTTTCTTAAGCAGTGAAATATGTATAAACTAGTGTAATTTTCAATATTTAAGTCACTTCTTGGCACTTGGAAGACAGATCCCAATTCTTGGGTTAAAAAAAAAGGCTCTGTAGAACTCTCTCTGTCCCCATCTTCAATTCTTGACTTTCCTGGCTTCCTTCAAATCTCAGCTAACATCCCACATCCAAGAAGGATTTCCCAGTCATCTCTAATTAATCTCTGAATAATCTCCAATCTTGTTTGAACACAGCCGTTTGCCCTCATGAGACAGATCAGGGATGATTTTTGCGTTACTTGTTGTTGGTGGTGGTTTTGACTTTCTTTGTATCCCCAGAGCTTCATGGGGTGCTTAAGAAATGTCTCTTGCCCTGACTTGACTATCTGTATGAAATTACATGACCAGACCCTCTTCCTATTCTAAGCGCATCTCTATTTATATATCACACCCTTTTTGTTAAACAAAAGTTACATTCCATAAATTCAAGTTCAATAACCACTCATTTTAATCCTCTACTGTGCTAAGTGCTAAGATATAAAATGTAGAAGTTTACATGAGACACAACCCTCAAAGAGCCTTTTTTGGGCTAAAAGACATGCATGATGTAGTACAGATCTGTGATGTCATCACTGTGCAGGAATTCCCCTAGAGTGAAGAATTCCTCCACTGACACAGCTGGACTATTTATAATCTTAAAGAGCTGGCCGGGGTTAAATAACTCAGCCATGGGCAGCAGAAACATGTCAGAGATGAGTCTTTAACCCACATCCTCCTGACTACAAAATCTACTTTATCTATCTACTATATCACTGGCTATAAGGAAGCCTATAGAGCAGAAAAACAGAAACAAATTCCCTAAACTAACATTTGAGAATTGATTTGGTTCTTGCCTAAATGAAAAGAGGATTTGATTATAAAACTCAAAAATGTTTCCATTACGAAGCTTAAATAATGTAAATATTACTTTACTGTTGCTACTAATGAAGAACTATAAGGGCCCTTAGAGACAGTACTGTCCAGTTTCCCACTTCCCCCTTTTGTAGAAGAAGAAACTATGGCCCAAGGAGACAGGGTGATTTATTTGCTTAGGCTGACAACTTAAATTATAAATTATATAAAAGTTAATCAATGGAGAAGAGAGCATTTGATTTCAGTTTATTTGTTGTGATCAAGTCCATTTAGCTTTTAACAATTTCTTTTTTAATTCTACTATACAAAGAAAGAAATTCTGTCCTTTAAAAAAATGGGATCCAATTACAACTTCATGACTAATATGAATATATAATTAATTGTAATGTTGGCAGCAGTAAGAAAGGGGGGAAATATCCAAATAGATGCATAAATAACTACTTCTCCGATCCTTAAGAACAAACTGTCATGTACCAGTGGGGTACATGCCAAAGACACTCCGTGGGACTTCTTATGGAATGTCTGTTTTAATGAAGGAGTTTCTAAAGTCATCCGTGTAAGCTATATTTCACCTGATTTTAAGAAAATATTTCTCTAGGAACAAAGAAGGAACTTGATTATTTCTTTTCAAGTCACCAGAAAGAGGAAATGCAGCACAGAAGAAGGAGAATTGGCTTGGAGTGAAGAAGACTAAAGGTGGTCCCTGGAATTTAATCATTCCACCTAAGTGGCCATATGCACGTCATAATTTCTCAGTTTTCGAGACAGCTAATATAATAAGTTACAGATAAAAGATGCTGATCTACATCACTAAAGAAGTTTCCCTGCTGGGAGTTACCCATATCACTATCACCAAAGACTTTGTATCCCCTCTTCACCACCATCCCTCAAATAAGTAATAAAAAGTTTCATTTTTTTAATGCAATGTTACTCAGAAAGTACTTAGTCCCTAACAAGTCCAGAGTGTATTTCTTCCTCGCCATCTTCTCTAAGAATCCTTAGTATCCTTCAAAGTTTATCTCCATCACTGCCTCCTACGTAATGCCTTTCTTCGTCCCTCCCAACTGTTATTGGGTCTCCTTGCCTCAAACTATGAAAATAGACACATACACAGATATATGTATGTATATATTTGTATACGTATACAAGTAAGTATATATAGAATAGTATAATATAATATATGTAGCTAGATGGTGCAATGAAAAGAACATTGGGCTTGGAATCAGGAAGACATCTTCATGAGTTCAAATCTGGTTTCAGACACATATAAGCTATGAGAGCCTGGATAAGTCATTTAATCCTGTTCTTCGTCTATAAAACAAGTTGGAGAAAGAAATGGCAAATCACTCTAATATCTTTGCTAAGAAATCCCCAAATGGGGTAACAAAGAGTTGGACACAACTAAAAAAACAACAGCAAACATATGTGTGTAAACATTTATATAAATGCAATAGGTATATATATGTACCTACATAAATCTATGTTTTATGTCTACTTATATGGATATTACTTAATATAAATGTTATTTTAAACCCTCCTCCCACTCAATATCAACCCCCTGAAATCAGGGACTGTCTCATTTTTGTCTCTGAAACCCCAGGCATTATATGTAGCATAATGCCAGGCACACGAGTCATTTAATAAATGTTTATGGGTTTGTTGATTGGGTAAAGATTCCTTCCACATCAATTCTGTTTCCACAAGTTACAATTATATTCATTTATCCTTCCATTCAGTAAATAAATCCAATGGATAAATATTTCATTTATCAAACAGTTTAGCAGCTATGTAAAAGGCACTGAAAGGAATATAAAAATAATTAAGACAGAGCTTCTTGCCTAGAAGAGCATAAATGGCATTTACAAATAAGCAAAATACAAAGAAGAATGTGAAGTTGCAATAAAAAGGGTACAAACTAAGAGTCCAGGGGGAGAGATTATAGCAGAGGAGAGGGAGCAATCAGATTAAGCTTCATAAAGGACACCGCATTAGAGTTGCCCTGGAATGATGAATGAGAATGATTAGCAAAGGATCTGACTTCACTGAGACAGGGTGATAGAGCAGAAAGAGCTCTTACCAGACAATTAGGACACCTGGACACTGAGCCCTGGCTGTCACCAATGACGTGTGCACCATCCAAGCCATTTTATTTCCCTAGACCTAGATTTCTTCATATATAGCATAGGAACGGGTGGCTGCCTAAGGTCTCCATCAATGCTAACATTCTATAATTCTATTTATTCAGTGCATCATATCCTAGAAGCCCTTCCTCAATGATTCTGGTAAAGTACCATAAAAAGGCAATCGGGAGGTCATCAGGGGAGAAAAAGCATAGACAAGTAAACATACAGACACTAATCGTTGTCTGATAAGTTCCATGATGTAAGGCTAAATTCTTGTATCTCAGGAGTTTATGTGTTTGGTTTTAGGAGATAGGGGTTCTAATTTAATCCTGTGAAATTCAAAAGAGAAATCACTGGACATTTCAAGCATTGATTACACATTTTAGAAGGCCTTTACAACCATTTATTCTTTAATACCTGAAAATCTACTTTCTACACTTGTCATTCAACTGAAACTTCTCTCTCAAAGATAATCACCATTTAATTATTTAATTGTCAAATACAATCACAAATAGAACACTTGGTGAAATAAATTGACACCAGACCTAGAGTCAGGAAGGCTTTGACTCAATCTTAGACACTTAGTAGCTTAAATACTGTGTGCCTCAGTTTCCTCATCTGTAAAGTGGGGATAATAATAGCACCTATATCCCAGGATTATTGGGAAGATCAAATAAAATAATATCTGTAAAATACTCAACACGATGTCTAGAATACAGCAAGTAGTATGTAAATACTACTTATTATGTCTATTAAGTATTATCATTATAGATGACATAATTATTATCAATAATAATAATTATCATTATCATCAGCTCTTATCTGCCTGGATTTTTTCATCCTTATATCTTCAGTGCCTGGTATATGGTAGCTCTTACTAAGTAAATGCCTATTGATTGACTTCCTGGATTCATTTAACTTTATTGACTAATTGATTTTCTCATCCCTCCTCAATCTGGCCCCAAATGACCTTTCTCCCATGCTCCACTGCATACATAGCTCTGCTCCAGGCAAACTTGATGACTGGGTATATTCTCTCATGTTCTCATCTGGGCTTTTGTTTTGTCTTTTCCTTTATCTGGAATTTTTCTCTTTTCCCAGTCACAGATACAAAGCAAAATTCTGTCCTCCCTGATTCTATGGACTCGTTCAAATGCCACCACTCTAAGAAGTCTTCCCTACTGCCTCCTTCAAGTGCTTTATTTTACAGATGAAGAAGATGCTCCCAGGGAATTAAGCAACTTGTCCATTGTCACAATGTCATTTTCCTCTTTTAGAATATAAGGTCCTCCATAGAGGAGACTGTGTATTCTACAATTTTGTTTTCCCAATGGAAACTAGTGCAGACTTTGCCCACAGTATTGCTTTACAAATGTTATTTGAATGAATAAAAAAAATGTGTAAAGACTAGCACCACCCCCCTTTAAGATACATCAATGAATGCAGTTGATAAACAAAAATTCTTTTTAGGGATTATAATATTTCCGGGTACTCTGAACTTCTATTAGCATGCCTCCTAAACATGCCAATGTGTGTTTTTTATTTAACCCCCCCTTTGTTGTGTAACAGTGATCTACAACCAACAGAGACAGCTCAAAGCCACACACAAACACATTCCACATTTGCAAGAAAAACGTTAATAGGAAAAACCTGTTTGTGGAGGTTTCCACCATGCCAGTGAAAAATCAATAAAAACAAATCCCCTTTTCCTCCCCCCACCCCACCCCTACAAAACACAACATGTGGAAATGACATTTTTATTTTATTTCTTCAATGTGGAAAGATCACGTTTCCTGGATTCACAAGTGTGGAGACACTAACATTTTGCTTAAGGGTTTACTTACTACTTTAGAACATATGTAAATTGCGACATGTACCTTTTCCCCTTCCTTTTTCCCCAAATAAATTTGTTGCAAGGAAAAAAGATTCATCCCATTCTCTCTGTCTGTGCAAACTACAGGAAGATCTGGAAGGAAAAACCCGATATAATAGTAATAATAGGTATAGATATTAGAAATTGAGAATAGATATGGAATGGGAGAAAAAATGCTTTTGACAGGTCAAATGAATAGGTGATGCTCCCAATGGGCGTAAAGATTAAATGGGGCGGAGGGGGTATGTGGAATGTGATACGAGGAACTTCTAGCCACATACAAAGAAATAGCTCAATACAAATGAATGAGTCTCATTATGGTAGCAGCACCAAGGAATCCATGTTCCCCAATCCATGACTGGGGAAGAAGGTTCTTTATAGGAAATCAAAGATAGCAACTGGCCTTTGACACTCAAAGAGAACACGCCTGAACATTATTTCTCAAATTTATTTGGCTACAGGATACTTTGGGGTTGGAAATATATAGCCACGATCCATTCATGCTGCTTCAAAAAGGGATGAGCAATACCCTATAATAAGAGGGATTAAAAAAATTTCAATCAATCATTCAAAAAAACATTTAGTGCCTACAGTGTGCCAGGCACTGTGCTAAGAGCTGGGGATACAAAGAGACATAAGACAGTCTGTACCTTCAAAGAACTTATAATCCATTAGGGACAAAATGATGGAAATTAAGACCTTCAAGAGGAAAAAAAAATCAATTTCAGGAAATAAGTATCTTTGATATTTCAGATAGTTCTTATTTAAATATTATAGGGAAGCATATCACAGGCTTAAATTTTCCATGTTATTCTTATTCACCTGGCACATAACACCTGGTTGCTCCAGCAAAATGTTTTAGAAACATTGTTCTAAAGATGGTGTTTCCCATATAACACTGCCTTCTATTTTATATCCCTAGAAAGCATTTACTGGGCTGCCCAACTTTTACAACCAATGAATCTTTTTTTTTTTTAACTTTGTAGTTGTTGTTTTTAAGGAGACTCTTCTTTCATCTCTCTGGGTCAATTTAGTGCAGATATTATGAGTCTGCATCTGTGGAAGCATTTCAAAGGGTCCATGAATGTGAATGGAGAAAAAAGAATCCTTAGTTTCATTTATCTGCAACTGAAAATCAATATAGCCTTCAATTACATGTTTGTTTGTTTTTTAATATTACCCTACAAAGGAATCCATGACCAAAAAAAAAAAAGCTAGGATCTCCTCTTCCAGTGAAGAGAGGGCTAGAGCAGAATGAAGAGAGATCTGGATTCAAATCTCCCCTCTGGCATATAGTGGCTGGATGAACATATTTCTGAGTCTCAGTTCCCTCGTTTGTAAAATGAGGGGATAGGATTAGAGGGCTCTAAATTTATGATCCCTCCTCCTCTACTCTGTTCTAATTCTGGCTTCCTTCTGTGCTGTCTTTCCCCATTAAACTGTAAGCTCCCTGAAGACAGGTTCTATTCTGTTTGTTTTTATTTTTATGCCCAGAACTGAGTACAATGCCTGACATAATTGCTGCTTAATGTTTCATCAACTGTGTGCATGTGTGAGTGTGCATACATATGTCTATGTATCTCTCTATCATCCATATAAGTATCTATCATTTATTTATTTATAGTATATGTTTCATCCATGTATATATTATATATTGATATAAAACTATCAACTAGGTATGTCTGTATCTATCATCTATATAAGCATATTATCTATGCATGTATCTATCACCTATGTATGTCTTTATTATCTTTATGAATATCTATCGTATATGAGTTTATACGTATATGGTGTCTTCCTAGTGATCTATCTGTCTATCTAATACCTTCTCCCAGAGCCACCAAAAGCAGCCAGCTGAGGCTACAAAGGCAACACTGAAAAGGTCTGGGGTAAAGAATCTGCCTAGGTCTTCATACGATTGGGCTGGGAGGTCTTACTCTTTATAGGGCTTCACAAAGAAATGATGCTGCAAGTTAGGAGCAGCCCTTCCATTCAATAAAAGCCTTATTTGTTTCTGGGGGGAAAGTGTAAACCTGTACCTCTAGCTAGTGAGAAGTCAGAGAATTAACAGTGGGGAAAGACAGGCAGATAAGATGGGCAGCCAAATACTGCCTCCTCCTCTTCCTCAACTACGCAATTCCATAAACCTATGAAGGTATTTATTCAATGGGTTTAAAACAGCCTGTAGTCTGATCTATGGGGATTGATTTTTTTTTCTGGTAATGCACATAAATAGTACAGGAATCCTAGATACATTTAAGAATTATAGGAACCTACTAGAAATAATTTAGTAGTAGTGATTTTCTTTGAAAATACTTTATAGCTTGGAAATCAGTTAAGCTGATGAAAGGGTAGGTGGGAGTGACCCTAGGTAGTAAAAGGGAATTATGTGCAGCTACTGCTAATGTTACAAATGCACCACAGGCTGCTCTAACTTTACAGAAGAAAAGATATTCTCTGTCTCTGTCTCTGTCTCTGTCTCTCTCTGTCTCTGTCTCTCTCTTTCTTGCTCTCACTCTCTCGCTCTTGCGCTCTCTGAAAACAACTAGAAGAGAGCCTTCTCTGTTGAACTGCATTTCTTGATTCCTTTAAAATAAACTTGACTCCCATTTCTGAAGCACTAAGATTTACAAAGCACTCATCTCACAACAACTTTGCCTCTTTCTATTTTCTCTATTCACTGGTCACTGTTTCTCAGAATATCACACCTGAGCTTTTGAAATAAACTTGGATTAATTCTATTAACATATCTACTTATATCTATATCTTATATCTATAGCACTTTAAGGTCTGAGAAGAATGTCACTCAATAAACTTATAGATAATCCAAGTAACATCCCAATTTTGCCAATGAAGAAACTAAGGCATAGAGAAGCTCAATAACAGTATAGGATCATAAGATCATTGATTAGATGTGGAAAGAACTATAGAGCCCACTGAAATCAATTATTTCATTTTGAAACTATTGTTTAGAGAACATCTGTGTAAAATTCCTTCCTTCCTTCCTTCCTTCCTTCCTTCCTTCCTTCCTTCCTTCCTTTCAAAATGAAATGATTGATTGAAGGAAGGAAGGAAGGAAGGAAGGAAGGAAGGAAGGAAGGAAGGAATTTTACACAGATGTTCTCTAAACAATAGTTTCCTGTTCATATCCAAGTTGAGCTAGATGATGTCTGAGATCCAACTCAATGAGTTTATTTGTTACCCAATGATGATGGGGTCGTGAAGAATTGGACATGACTGAATGGCTGAACAACAACAACATGTAGCAAATATATTTTATTAAATCATTCCTCTCCTTCATCCATAAATGTGTGAAATGTTCTTAATGGCTTTTATAGAAAGCTCAACTTCTGTAAAAACTACAGTTGCTGCTGTGGTCATTTAAGGAAAAAATTATAAGGAATTTCAGATCATTTGGATTTTGTTTTTAGACCTAGAAGGGACATGAAAACCCCCCCTCCATTCCAAATCCCTCGTTTTTCAGACTACACCATCTATTTCCAGTACAAGGCGAATGGTTCACTTGTGAGAGATTTAATTCCAGCCCTTGCTTCAGATCGGCTCATGATATAAAGAATGAGTGATTACTTTGGCAAGTTAACATGTTAACTTTTTTTCTAAAATGGTGACACCTCCAATTATAAAACCTCTGGGACCAAAGTTGCTCTTTAAAAAGCAGGCTTTAGTGTGAAAGAATGGGGGTTCATTTAATATGGGGTTAGTGGAAGGAGAGAAGAAGGAGGCAGTAGTTTGAACTTAATCACAGACTTCAGGGTGAATAGAGGCCAGGCAAGACTTCATGTCCCATTGTCATCTCAAATTCAAAACAGAACTCATTATCTTCCCCAGGACCAAACAAATCCTCTCTAACTTCTCTATTTCAACTAGGCAATAATCAGCCCATTTATGTGGTACAGTGTTGGTCTTGGAATTGGGGAAACCTGATTTTGAATCATAACCCAGAAACTTATTAGCTGTGTGATCCTTGGCAAGTATCTTAACGTCCTCTTTCAGCCTCATTGTCTTCACTGGAAAAATAAGGATAATAATATCACTTCTCTCACAAGGCTGTTATGAGGTTCAGATGAGATAATATGTTAAAGAGTTTTATAAAGTCCCTTAAGGCACTTTTTAAATGCTAGCTATAATAATAATAATAATAATAATAATAATAATAATAATAATAGTTATTATTATTATTATTACTATCACTCTATTGAAGGCACCACAACTCCTCTAGTCACCTACTTTCATATCCTCAGAGTACATCCATTAGAGTCAATCAATTGCCAAGTCCTATTGATTCTACCATCATGTCTTATCTTAAATTTGTTTCATCACTATTCATAAAGCCATCACTAGATCAGACCCTCATTGCCCCTCACCATAAACCAATAAAATAACTTCCCACAAAGAATTTGGAAAAACATATGAATTGATGCAAAGTGAAGCAAAGTGAACCAGGAGAGGATCAACTGTGAATGACTTCTTATCAACAGTGCAAGGATGCAAGACAACCCCAAGAGATTCATGATGGAAAAAGCCAACCACCATCACAGAAAAACTGATGGATTCTGAATACAGGCTGAAGCTTGGAATTTTTCATTTTATTTCTTGAGGTTTTTTCCTAGTATATAATCTATATGGATCTTCTTATATAACATGACAAACATGGAAATATTTATTACATGATGGCACATGTATAATCTATATCACATTCCCTGTCCTCTCGGGCTGGGGAGAAGGAAGGGAGGGGTAGAATATGGACTACAAAAATGTCAGAAAATGATTATTAAAAATTATATCTAAATGTAATTGGGAGAAAAATATAATAAAAATAAATAAGTACCTTCCTAATTAGCCTTCAGACTATCCAAAATCCAATCCATCTTCCATACAGTTATAAACTAATATTGCTAAGAAAGAAGTCTGAGCTTGCTCCTGACCAATTCGCTCAGAAGCTTTTCCTTTCCTCTAGGACAAAATACATAATCCTTTGTTTCGGCAAAAGTTCTTCACAACTTCTTTTAGCTTATGTTGCCAGGTCAATTATACATTAATCTCTTTCACAATCTATACTTTAGCAAGGTACACTAGTATATTGGGTTTTCACACTCCTTCATGGCATTCTCTGCCTAACAAGTTCTTCTTGTTGTTCAGTTAGTTACAATTCTACATGATCTGTTTGGGATTTTCTTGGCAGAGATACTGGAGTGGTTTGCCATATCCTTTTCCAGCACATTTTATAGATGGGGAAACTGAGGCAAACAGGGAGAAGTGATTTGTCCAAGGTCACATAGTTAGTGTTTGAGAGGCCTTTTATGAACCCAGGAAAAGGAACCTTCCTGATTTCTAGTTCAGTGCTTTATCCACTGTGGCATTAAGTTGCTCACCCTCAACTCTGCCTTCCTCTATAACTAAGTTCACTCATCTTTTATAGGATCCATTCCTACATTTCTAATCTTCTTATACTTCACCCCCTTCATGAACCTCCAGCTTCCTCACCTCAACACAACCTTCCTCAGATACAACCCTCAATTTCACAGCTCCATGCAATGATGTCCTCCATTCCTAGGATGTTCTTACTCATCACCTCAGCCTAATTTCCTTGATTTGTTTCAAAATTCCATTTAAATACCACATCCTAACTCGATTCTTGTGGAGACTCAATCAGCTAGCTTTGGTTATCTTTATAACTTAAAAGGCAAAGTTAAGAGTTATAGTGGTAGTTTTTATTAGAATAGTATAAAATTTTGTTAGTTAGACCAGGGAGGATTTACATAGCCTGTGAACCACAGGAGAAGTGGTTCCTTGTGGAACCTGGGAATTTATTTGGGTGGAGTTAGAATCCCTTAGAATTAGAAATCCTTCTTCCATATATATATATATATATATAAAGTTTATTTTCTATAACAAGAGTCTCTTTAGCTTTCCTTGTGCCTGGCCCTGAAGGGAAGCTCATCTTTGAGCCTCACTTCATTTTACCACTGAAGATACTTTTGATAATATCTATAAAAGCATCTTAGTCAATTTTGAACCTTTATTTTTATTGTTCTTTGTCCTTTATTTTGTCCTAGCCATTTTTTTTATTTTTGCACAGCCTCAACTGTCTCATCTCTAAAATGGGATAAAAATAGTCTACTTCATATAGTTACTCTGAGGATCAACTGAGACAAAACAAGCTTAGTGTTTTATAAACTTTAAAGTGTCATAAATTCTAACTGTTCTTATCATATTATGTGTCATTAATTAGGAAATAAATACTAAAATTTATGGAAAATATATTTATATAACATATTGGTATAAAACATTAACTATAATAAAGTATATAGATTGCAATGTATAATTTTACTACGCATTATATTATATGCAATTATATTATAAAACACAAATAATGTTTACTATCATATTAATGGCTTTGATAGAGTAATTTAAATTTTGCAAAGCTAAGCAAATATTCCAAATTATTAGAACATATCTTTTTTGTTGGTACAGATATTACTACACATGAAGCTCAATGATGAGATACTCTTTACACAGCATACACTGAGAAAAAGAGAGAAATATAAATCACTCATTTTTTGTTTTTAGCAGCTTTGATGGGGTGGAATAGTTAAGAGAATGCCTGAAAGTAACAAGAGTTTAAGATTTCAATTATCCTACACTCTTTTTACAATAGATAATCAGCACTGAACTGATTTTTTTTTTCTAACGGCAACACACTCAAACATATGTAACACATTTGCACTGATGTGAATGTTAAATTGGAGAATAAAAACAAAAAGTATTCTTTCCATGTGCTTGGAGTAAATCTACACTCTGAAGTGGAAAGGGCCATTGAGAAAACTGCTCAAACAAATCAAAACTGGAAGGCAGAAAGCAGTTCTCCTGCCATATTCCCTCACAAATTAGTCAATTCGTAGCTGTGGGGTAATAGTAACTCTAAAGTTCATTGAATCAAAAGAACATAACTCTCAGGAGGGAAGAAATCTCAGAGGCCATCTTGCCAAAGCCTTTCATTTTACAAATGAGGAAATGGGGACCCAAGATGATTAAATGCTTTATTCAAGTCAACATGGGTAGTAAACAACAGAGGTGGGATCAGAAAACCATTTCTTTTAACTTCAGAGTCAGTCTTCTTCTATTCTGTTTCTTCTGTTTTGGGAGTGACCTAAGCTTTTGAGCACCTATTTCAAAGAACTATATTCTCAGGCAAATATGTAAGTCACTATTAAAAGATCTTGATGGGTAGAGGACAACTAGGTGGCTCAATGGATTAAGAGCCAAGCCTAAGGATGGAAGGTCCTAGGATCAGATCTGGCCTCAAGACACTTCCTAGCTCTCTGATCCTGGGCAAATCACATAACCTCCATCGCTTAGTCCTCACCTCTCTTCTGCTTTGGAATCAATACATATCATTGATTCTAAGATGGAAGGTAAGGGCTTAAAAAAGAAAAAAAAAGACCTTTGCTGGGTATTGCCCAAAGGCATACATACACCCGCATATACACCCCATACTAATAAGCATATTGATTATACATTCATAGGCTTAGAACTAGGAGAGCCCTTCGAGGTCATCTAATTCAAATCCATTTATTTTAGAGAAGAGGAAACTGAGAAACATAGATGGTGACCTATTCATCAACATAGCATTAATAAATGGGAAAGTCAAGATTATAGCTTGCCTTTTTTTGCCTGTGGTCAAATCTACCACTCTTTTGTACAATTGATTCTGTGTTGTTTAATTTTCTTGTCCTTCCTTCTTTAATTTTGTTTAATTTCTTGTGATGTTATTGGTATCAGGAGTTCCAAGGAAGAACTTCTTTTACCAATGGAAATTGGTACCACTTCTTCAACTTACAGACTTAGAAAAAAGTTGAGGTGGAAGGAGAAGTTAGGGAGAAAGACTGAGAGGCAAAGTAAATTGCCCAAGGTCACTCAGCTAATAAGTGGCTAAATGTAAGATTCACATTCAGATCTTCCTGACTTTAGTAACAGTACACTATGCCCTTTGCCACCTAGCTGCCTCACAGACAACAAAGGACCAAAGTTTACAGCAAACTCTTCAGTTAACGTAGTGTGATAGCAAAAGGAGGTTCGTAGTATTTAAGGGCAGCTAGAAGGTGCAAGTAGATAGAGTGCCAGGTCTATGGCCAACTCATCTTCTTGAGTTCAAATCTAGCCTCAGCCACTTATTACGTGTGTGACCCTGGGCAAATCACTTAACTGTGTTGGCTTTGGTTTCTTCATCTGTCAAATGAGCCTCAGAAGAAAATGGCCAACCATTTCGATTATCTTTGCCAAGAAATTTTCAAATGGGGTCACAAAGAATCACACATGACTGGAATGACAAACAACAATGGCAAAAGGGGGAAATGAACTTTTTTAAACATAAGTGACACACAGGTTAAGCCAAAAGAGATTCTCTCTTATTAGAATCCTTTAAAATTAAATACAGAGAAACGAACAAGACTTTCAGGTTGGCCCATACTTGCTGAATCCCCAACCTACGATTCTCCAGAACACTGTTGAGTCTGACTGTCTGACCTGTGACTCACAATATCCCTCAATTTATCCCACCTTCTCCAAAGCAATACAAACCCATTGTGTGTGTGTGTGTGTGTGTGTGTGTGTGTGTGTGTGTCTGTGAGTGCATGCCTATGAGTAGATGTTGTGAAAAGAGGGGAAATATGTGCCATTTATACCTTTCAAGGACAAAGACTCAACCCAATTTCCCTGACAGGCATTCAAAAGGCTGAGGACAAAAGCTAAGGGGAGGGGCTAAAGAAAAATGAGCATTTTCCCTAGGAGCCCACAGGAGCTGAACAAATTGCAGGCCTGTGCCCTCTCCCCCATACCAGCTGAAACCAATGAGCCTCCCGGAAACTGGAGTCACATGTGCCCCATTCTCACGCATCAACAGACACTGGGCAGCCAAGTGAATGGGCACAAATGAATATGGCACCCCCCGGGAGCCATCAAACTGGAGAGGTTTTGCAACAGAAAGCTGAAAATCAAATACCTGAAGGTTATATTGTGGGTAAAAAGGCAGCTGATGCTGAAAGACTTTCATCCTGATGAAGAAAGCACAAAAGTGAAGTCATTTTCCCAAGTCCCCCATACTGTAAATAAGCCCATTAAGGATATTGTCCAGGATGCCAGTTGGTTCAAGGGTTATATATCTCTTTGTTTATTCCCATTGAGCCTTCACCCAGAGCAATGAATCGGAGGAGAGGAGACACAGGGAAATCAATCTATTGGCAACAAAGGAGCATTTACTATCTGAAGGATGCAAATAAGCTGCTGGGTACAGATACGTAAACGACTTCCCGGTACCCCCCCTCCATTACCATATTATAATTACAAACTTCTTTGAAGCAGATTGCCTTTGCTGGGTAATTTCTCACTTGCATTGTAAGATGACATTTAAAATGACTCAAAAATGTGTATCAATGATCTGCTATTGTAGCAGCTGCTTTAATTACCCCAACCACTTGGAGAGAAGAAAATATATATATTTTTATATGTATATTTATGTGTATATATATATGGAGAGAGAGAAGAGAAGTGAAAGAGTGAGAGAAGAGTGAAAGTGAGAGAGTAAGAGAGAAAGAGACAGAGACAGAGACAGAGAGAATGAGAGAGACAGAGATCAATATTCATATAAGCCTTGTTTACATACAAAGCATGTTCTTTGGCACTTTATACTGGCACCACCAAGACAGAGTTCTTCCCTTCAGACTTTAAAAATTACCTTGAAAATTTAAAGATTATTATTACATGTAATTTGTAAAATAAAAATCTTAAAAAAAAAGAAAAGAAAAGAAAAGAAAATCTAATGATTATGTGATTTCGAGTACTGGGTGTCTCTGTACAACTCACATCATTTCTCCAAAGCTGATGATATTTTCTTCTCTAAAATGGGCATAAAATACCAGTAGAACCTACCTTGGAAGAGGCAGCATGGGATACTGGTTACAGGACTAGCTTTGAAGTTAGGACAGCCAACTTCAAATCTTACCTCCTAGCCATACTGCCATGTGACGCCAAGCAAGCCAATTAACCCTTCCAGGCCATAGGAAGCACAGTGAGATTATCAGTGGCTCAGTAATCACTGATCTACATTGCCAGACTGAATTTTTTCTCCAGCAATTTCCTGACCCTGATGAAATCACAGGTTCAGAACAAGAACGGATACCACAAACCATCTCACAGAATTGTGCAAGGCTAATGAGATAATTTATATAAAATGCTCTGCAAACTTTAAAACACTATAGAAATGTCAACTATTTATTATTCATATTTATTATTACTAATTATTCTTATTTGATAAAATAATGAGGTAACCATTTTTTTCTTTTACAGAATTCTCTCAATTCTGTGTATACAGGGAGGTTTCTTAAATCCTACTTGGATACAATAACATCCCAGATGTCATTTCAAATGTACGATGATACCCTAGAAAGTTTCACAAGGAATCAAAACCTCATTTTCTGGTGTGTTCGTAAATGTGTCTTGTGTCTTAGAAGGGATCAAAACTTGATAGAGGGTCCAATAACTCTGTTTCCATTTGTCTAATCCTAAGAGAAATAGTAACAATACTGTGGAATTTCATTAGGTCTCTTCTAGCTCAAAATCTACGGTCCTATGAACCCAAGTATTTACTCTAGGAAGCTCAGTTGTCTCTGGGCTTAGGTGATGGCTGCATGTATACAAAATAGCAAACCATGCACATAAAAGTCAGAAGAAATAACTGTATGCCACCCTGCTGGATCATCAACTCATTTAAGAATTCAGTTCTGTAGAGCATTTTGTTTATCTAGCATAAAAGTTTGCTGACACACTCACAAAAAGAGAATGGTGTACCTGAGAGAGCATGGAAGTCATATTCCAGTGGGTCCTTCAGAGAAGTCCTGTGAGAACAGGGCAGCTCGTAAAAGCAGTGTCAGTGAGAGTACTTTGATATCTTGCAGAAGATGAAGCATCACAGGACAAGGGAAAGAATGATGAACTTAACTGAATGGGAATCTGAGGTTCAAATCCAGTCTCTTTGTGACCTGCCTTAGTTTCCTCATTTGTAAAATGATGGAGGGAGGGCTAGATGACCTCTTCAATCACCTCCCATCTCTAAGGGGATTTTTTATATTATATTATGTCCTATAATATAATATTATATGTATCCTTTATATTATGTCCTATAATATAAAGAACAACCTGGTCTTGATAACTAAAAACTCAGGAATTGAGGTAGGGATAGATTAAGAAACACACTCCAGACAGACAGTATAGTATATTGGATAGACAGAAAAGGGATCTCTGTGTCAGAAAGATGTGGATTCAAGAATGACTATGTGAGCCAGGACAAATCACAACCTCTCAGTAATTAATAATAATAATAACAACAGCAGCTAATATTTATATAGTACATACTGTGTGCCAGGTACTGTGTGAAAAGCTTCACAATTATTGGATTGGATACAATACAACTGGATCTTAACAACAACCATTTGAGATAGTTAAATGGTAAAGTGGATCGAATAGTGAGCCTGGAATTAGAAAGACTTGAATTAAAATCCAGCCTCACTTATTCACTAGCTGTATGACTCTGAGTAAGTCACTTAACCTCTGTTTGTCTCAATTTCATCTGTAAACTAGGAATAATAATAGCAACTACCTCCTAGGGTTGTTGTGAGAGTCAAATGAAATAATAATGGTAGCATGCTTAGCTTAAAGTAAGCACTATATAAATATTAGCTATTATTCCCATTTTACAGGTTAGGAAACTGAGGTAAACAAGAAAAACTGACTTCCCAAGAATCATATGCCTAGTATCTCAAACCAGATTTGACTTTAAGTCTTCCTGAGGCACTCTCTCCTTCACATAGCTGCCCAGTGCCCCCAGGCACCTCTCAAGACAGTAAATTGGAGAGCAAGACATGACACACTTTACTAGAAGAAATTTTCTCCCTGGGAGTTCTCTGCATCATGACAGGTAATAAGAGAGAATGGGGGCTGGGGTGGAGACAAAGAACACACAGGAAAACTTTTGAAGGAAAAAACATTTCTATTATGTGGTTATTCGATAATCAAGATTTCAATCCAATCTACACCATCAAAACTGCCAAACAAATGAATATTGGTACTTTGAATTAGGGATAAGGGGTAAGTCACTTTTTGGTTCTCTCAGTAAAAATCATACAAAAAGTATTCAATGTGACTAATGTGCCGGTCTTATATAATTAGGCATTTTAACAGTTTCAAAAATGGTAAGGAAAGCAGCGTTAAATACTAGGGAGATTGTAAGGAAAGGGAGGAATGTACTGGCGTTGGAGTCAAGAGATCCAGGTTCAAATCCTAACTCTCTGGCTAGTATTGGAAGTGGAATCAGAACATAGTTTGATTTGAGTCTCCTTGGACCATTTATTATCTGTGACCTTGGGTAAGTCACTTAACTTCTTGGAGTCTCCGTTTCTTTACTTTTAAAGAAAAGGGGGAAAAAAGGCTTGGACTAAATGGACTCCAAACTTTAAGTAGTTAAATTGTCCATAAAGTGCTGGGTCTGGAGTTGAGAAGTCCTGAGTTGTAATATGGGCTCTGACACTTAATAGCAATGTCACCTTGGACAAGTCATTTCAATGGTCTCTACCTCAATTTCCTCAACTACAAAACAGGGATAATTGTAGCACCTTCTTTACAGGGTTGTGAGAAGGCTCAAATAAAATAATATTTGTATAAAGCTTGGTATAAGGGTCTAACCCAAAGTAAGTGCTGAAAAAATCCATCCATCCATTCTTCCTTTTTTTCCTTCTTTCCTTCCTTCCTTCCTACGAACTTTCGGTTCAACCCTGAGAAAGTCAGAATCTCTAACTGCCAGCCTACCCAACTATAACCTCTGATTAATAATAGATGCCTCAATACTTCATCCTGGCATGGAGTTGACCCTGGAATGTCAAAGGCTAGGTGAGTTCAGAGTACAGAAATCCCTGCTCAGGCTGGGAATGCTTTGATGATCAAACTAAGAACAAATCTGTGCTAAGAAGCAACCCAGTCCCACTCCCGAAGGTTCAGCACCAAACAGGTGGCCACAAGAGGACAGAAATTTCCAGCCACAGCTATGAAAGTCTCTCTAAAGTATGGATGTGAAGGATCACTCAGAACAATGGTTGACAGAATAGTGGGTGGGACCAAACAGTACAATATTATGAATTATGAAGGGGAAAAAAAACAATTTAAAAATAGTTATCAGACAAATGGATGGCCAGAGGAAAAAATAAGCCCTATCCCTGGAAACAGTAAGGGTTAACCAATGGCTAGCCCATGTACCTCACTGATAATATATTCTCAAGTCAATCAATCAATTAGCAAGTGTGTTTATTAAGCAGTTACTATGTGATCATTTAAGTAAAGCTCTTAAAAACCACAAAGCATTATATAAATGTTAGACAGTGATGATGCGGATAAGGATGCTCTGATAGATTCTGAAGACAAAATATAAATAACTTTAAACATCCCTGCCCTTGAGGCGAGTTCATTCTACTAGGAGAAATAACTTTAACTGATACAAGAACATATAAAATGTACAAATATAGCTAGAGGAGGCACCAGCAGTGGAGGAAATGAGGAAAAAACTTTAAAAAAGAGGTAAAATTAGAGTTGAGCTTTGAAAGAAACTGAGGATTCTCGTAACAGCTAGTGGCACAGTGGATAGAGCTCTGGGTCCAGAGTCAGGGAGATCCATCTTTCTAACTTCAAATCTAGCTAACAAGAGTCACACAGCTAAGACTTTTCTTAGCTGTGTGACCCTGGGAAAGTCACTTAACCCTGTTTGCCTCAGTTCTCTCGTGTATAAAATGAGCCAAAGAAGGAACTGGCAACCCGCTCCATTATCTTCACCAAGAAAACCCCAAATGGGGGTCATGAAGAGTTAGACACAACTGAACAAGGGATATGTGAAGAGACAGAAGGGACAGGATATCAAGTGGGGAGTGTTGGTGGGGAGGAGGTGTAATACTAAAGAAAGGATTATTTTGATGGACCAGAGAATAAAAAGGAGCCATGTGTAATGAAGCAAGAAAGGCAGAGTAGAGTAACATTTTGTAGGACTTTAAATCCTAAACAAAGGAGTTTACAATTGATCCTAGAAGTAATGGGGAGCCACCAGAGATTACTGAGCAATATATTGGGTGAACCCCTGATGGCAGATTTACAGGAAGACACAGATAAGAGGCGCAAAGGATAATGTATAGAAAGATATGGGCTGTGATCTGCATTACTAAAGAAAGTAGTCACATGGATAAAATAGCAAATCTATTGAAGTATTAAGGAAGGAAAAGGATCATGAATAACCTAGGAGATCACTTAATTAGTGAGTTTAATGGCAATGATGACAATAATGGTTATAATAATGACTCATAAAAGAAAAGTCTTCCTGGATTAAACAAAAACCAAAAAGAATCAAGACAAATAATACTAATACTTAATATTATAACATTTTAAGGTTTACAGTGTGATATATATATATATATACATACATATATGTGTGTGTGTATATAATTATATACATATATAATATACCTTTTATTATATACTTTATATATTATATATCTTTTATGATATTATATATATATCTTTTATTATACCTTATATATTTTTGTTGCATATTATTATATATCATATATCTTTTATTATATATTATATTATATATCTCTTTTATTATATATTTTATATATAAAATCTCCTTTGAACAAATACACTTTGGGGAAAGTTTATTGGAATTACAATGTTCAAAGTACCCATATGTGAACAGGACTATGTCACAAAACCATTCTAATGGAGCTCTTATGGGGAAACTAAGATATTTACTACTAGTTTAGGATAGGAAAAAAACAACATCAAAATCAATATACTCCACTGAGAGAACAAAAAGGAATTAATGCACAGAATAGGAGAAAATTATATCAAAAGTGCTAATAACACGTGTGATATTAATTTCAAAAAAGAATTCCATCATGAATATCTTCAGAGATTAGGAGTCAATTCATCACTCTGTCATTCGTGGGATTGATTTTTAACGCTGATGGCATTACTCACTCCGCCTGGCTCCAACCTGCAAGTCTCTCTGGATCAGAGAATCCAAGAAGGTGCTAGTTTCTTAAAATACTACGGTTAAATCTGCAGGAGAATAGTACTTGGTTTCTGAAGTTTTAAAATATATATATATATATATCCTTAAGTACAATACCCTCCCCAGGGCAGAAACAAAATACACACAAGATGATTTGTTTATTGGGTTGGATTTATAGAGTGCATTCAGATTGGACCATCTGGTTCTATAATACAGAAGCTAAATAGCGGATGCTTGCCCCCACCCACATCATTAAAGGAATATGAATGATCTCATTCGCCAGGCTTTCTAGAAAAAAGGGTGAAACATAGAGCTCCATCCAAGCTATAGCAATGGTGAAATGGTGTGCCAAGCAAGAAGGCAACTGTTTTCAACTCTCGCCATTCTGAAAATAAAAAGCTGATTGGAATCAGCATCTCAGCCTCACACTGTTCTAAGCAGACCCCAGAGATAACTCCAGTCTGACTTTTATACAGCATAATCTGAAGGAGGCAGCTAGTTGGCTCAACTGACTGAGAGCCAGAGTTAGAAATAGGAGGTCCTGGGTTCAAATATGACCTCAGATAGTTCCTAGCTATGTGAACCTGGGCAAGTCATTCAACCCCAACTGTTAAGCCCTATTTACTCTTTGTCCTTGGAACCAATACACAGTATTAATTCTAAGATGGAAGGTAAGGGTTTTTTTAAAAAAATTTAATCTGAAGTTGGACTTGCTGGAGGTTACAGTTATTGTCTCACAGATTTAGATCTGAAAAAAATTTTAAAAATCTAAGACTCAAGAGGTTAAATTACTTGACCAAGGGCACACAGAGAGTAAGTTATAAAGGGAGGAGTCTAATGGGTCCTATGACTCCAAGTTACATTCTTTCCACTGAAGTACACTTCTTCTTGACAAAGAATTATCATTCAAAGGATGCTTGGATCAAAAAAAAAAAAAAACTTCAAAGGAAAAGACTGGGTGGCGGGTTTGGAGTGGGTGGGGATGAGACATATTTAGGCAATGATTTGCCTGGAAAACATCTGGAGGAAGGAATAGACTAGAAGAACAGGATTAAATAACTAGTAAGAATCTAGGGCCAAATTTGAACTCAGGTCTTCCTAACTTCTCCAAGCTCTATTTACTCTGCTACCAAGCTATAAACAAAATCTACAATTTCCCTTAAATTAAAAGACTGTGTAAAAGAAAAGAAGTCACACGATCACAACTCATGAATTTAGTATTCTTCCTTGGCTAAGGCATGGTAATATATATGGTCATATTTACTTATTTATGAAATCAATGTTGTCTCTATAGTCTTTTTTTTTTTCAAATACTTTTGTTTACTTATAGCTAGGCTAATCTAAGCTTTGATACGGATTGAGAATTCTTGGAAAATGGAATCAGGAGAAAGAATGAAAAACTCCCTATTCTCAAGGAGGGAGGGATGAGGGAGGACAATTTTAAAAGAGGATAAAATAACTTTTTGATGCTCAATTAAAATATTTTAAAAAAATTTTAAACAAATTCAGCTTTTTCATTATTTTTACTGGAAGGCAGCGGAGTAGAGAACTGGTCTCCATGCCAGGAAGACCTACATTCAAATCCCACCTGAGATATCTATTGGCATTTGACAAGTCATTTAATTTCCCAGTATCCTAGGCAACTCTATTATATGTAGCAGAAAAGGTGCAGACCTACAATGGAGTGATGTGTTTTCTTGTACAACATCATAAACACAGAAACACATATTGTATATTAACACATCTATAATCTACATCATATCTTCTGCCATCCGGGGAAGACATCATGAAATGTCAGAAAACAATTATTAAAATTAAATCAACATGTTAAAAAATTTTAACCTGAAATGGAATATTTTGCTCGTGATTTTCCCATATGAATGAAATAACAAGTCCAAATCCTATTATTGTTGTTGTTATAATTATTATTTCTCCAAGCTCTCTGCAACTCTCATCTGCATCATGGAGAAACTTCCCCAACTTTGTCAACCTCTAACTTTCTTTTGGCATGACAGTTCCAAAATGCCAGCAGTTTGCCAAATAAAGGAACGATCTTCCCAGAGGGAGGGTGCCAAGTAAGTGAGAAACAGCTGAAGAAAGGTCATCCTATTACCTGCGTCCCTTTTAAAAGGCAATTCAGAATCACTTAAGAGAAGACCAAGAGCCCTGTATGTCTGAAGGGCAGAAAGACATCGTAGGACAAGAGAAATGAAGAGCCAACTGGGGCATATATTCAGAGAAATGCTAAGAAAGGCATTAATTCCTGTATCATAAATAGCAGCAGGGTACACACCGAAATAGATGAGAATAAAACTCATGAAATGGATCCATGATAACTCCATACTCCAATATAGATCAAGGAATTGTAATTCATGTGGGTGCTTTCCCCCACCAACACAGATTATATAATCCCTCTATGTTCTGGTCAACAGTCTTTGATACACTGGGCTTTAAAAGGACTGAATCTAGAGAGAGGATCTAGGTTTAAATCTTGCCTCTAATATTTAGTTTCTATGTAATCTGAGACAAATAGCCTTACCTCCCAGATCTTTAATTTCCTCGTTTGTAGAATAAAGGGATTAAGACTATATATATATAAAAGGTCCTCAAGGACCCTTTTACCTCTATTACTATTCTCAGAACCCTTGCGATTCAAGATGCATGATCTAGAAAACATGTGATTTTTCACTTGTTTGGGTTTTTGTTTTGAGGTTTTGGTTTTATAGCATTATCCACTTACAAAAATGAATAATATAGAAATATGTTTTCCCAAACAATACATGTATAACTCAGATCATATTGTTTACCAGCTCTGGTAGAGAGGGAGAAGGGAGGGAAGGAATTTGAATCATATAACTTTGGAAATCTTTTGTGGAAATGTGTCATTAAATGTAACTGGCAAAAATAAAAATAAAAAGTTTTAAAAAGAATAAAAAAAGATGCAAGATCTAATAATTCCATGACTATTACAAGAGTGAAAACACACACACACACACACACACACACACACACACCTAGGACTAAGTTCTTTTTTTCCTTTTTATTGTCATGTAAAACCCACTTCCATACTGGTCACTGCTGTAAGAGCATACTCAAACATAACAACCCCCCCCAAAAAAAAAAAACTATAAATACACTGATGTGAGAGACGACTCCACCAGTTTTTTCTCTGGAGCAGAATCTTGTCTTTCAAGATTGTCCCAAATCACTGCATTGCTGAGAGTAGCCAAGTTTCTGCAGATGATCATCGCCTAGGACTAATTGCTAAGCTGCTCAGAATTTTACTAGGCTGGTTCTTTTAAAAAAATGTCTCTGAGAGCATTCTCTAGCTTGATAGAACCTGCAAAGGTCATCATTGACTGTCCTACCATTTTGAGACATCATGGTGGACCTCTCATTTAAAGTTGTGGTCCGTAGGTAGAAGAAAAATCACTACCCAGAGAAGCAAAATGTATGGTTTAAGTTTGAGAGGCAGAATAAAGCAGTGAGAAAGTACTAGGACTTGGAGTCTGGAAGTCCAGGATACAAAATCTGTCTCCAGTGTTTACTACCTGTGTGATCTTGTCCAATTCTCCTAATATCCCTTGACTTTAATTTCCTCACTTGAAAAATATTTGGGGAGAAAGAGGGGAGAAGCTAGGTGGCTGAGTGGATAGAGAGCCAGGCTTAAAGATGGGAGGTCCTGGGTTTGAATCTGGCCTTAGATACTTCATAGCTATGTTACCCTGGGCAAGTCACTTAACCCCATTCCCTAGACTTACTACTCAACTGCCTTATAACCAATACACAGAATTAATTTTAAGATAGAAGCTAAGGTTTTTTGTTTTGCTTTGTTTTGTTTTTAATGATAATGGGGATGGTTCCATTGGCTGGTCTTTGAGATCCTTTCCAGCTCTACAACAATGATTTTATGATCCACTCACTACCCTTGGCTTTAATTCTTGATCATTTCAATGACAAAATTGGGATCCTTGGCCTTATGATTCACATAATTGGATAAAGATTACTTTAAATTATGACCTTTACTGGAATGGAAGCCCATTTAGTTAGCTGATATCTGCGTCAGCTATTGCTATATTTATTTTGTCTACATCAAGGTGAAAAGAGAAGTCAAATGGAGTTGGAGGTGGAAGATGATATCCTAAACAGCCACTCTCATTGAAAAATGATCTTAGGTCTAATTGAATAAAATAGTGTATTAGACTGCATTTAGTAAATTAGAAATAGTTTTTTCAATGATCCAAAGCTATTCTCTGGCACAATAACCCAGCTCTCTTAATATCAATATTCTCCTAGTGATGCTATATAACTGCAAATAATGGAACACAAGTAGTAAAGCATCCAGGTAGTTAGTGACACCACCTTCTGGGAACTGCTGAGAATTGCAGGCAAAGCACTGGAAATATTTTACAAGGAAGAATCCAATTGTATGGGTCATGGTTATAAAGTCCATGGCATGATAAAGGACCAGTTGCTATATGGGGAATTACAAGAAGAATGTCAGTGGGGTATAAGACTTTCTGTTGAGAGTTGAAAAATGATAAGAAAGCCAACCTTCAGGAAGACCCATAACAAAACTAAATCTGTACAGGTCTCTGTGGAAGGGCTGCTCATTGGCAGATGGCCATATTTCCCATTAGGTCTGCTGCGAATTCCATTATTAATAGTAAAAACAGATGAAATTGAAGGAAGTTCAAAAGAGGACATAAACAAGCAAGGCAGTGTTGATACTATCATTTTCAACTTAATACATGCTTTTAAAAAAAAGCAAACTTCTTAGCAGAGGTTTGTGGTTTCAAATGTAATCCTCTTTTCCTATTCTTTGTGTTTTGAGATGTTTGTGTTTAAAAATCATTAAAAAAAAGAAAATTAAGCATTAAAATAAAAAAATTTCACTAAAAAAAAGCTTTAAGTTTTGCAGAATGCTTAGCATAGATTATCCCATTTGCTTCTCATAATAATTGGGTGAATTAGGTATTATTATTATTATTATTTTAATTTTGCCAATGAGGAAACTGAGGCTTGGAGCCAACAAGTATTTATTAAGAACATAGTTTGTGCCGGGAATTAGTCACAAGGGATACAGTAAAGGTTAAAAAAATACAAAAACAACAAAACCCAGCCCCTGCCAGTAAGAAGCTCAGTTGCTAACAGAGAGGTAAAATGACTTGGCAAGAGTTGCTTGGACAACATATAAGGCAAGGTTTGTATACAGGTCTCTCTGATTCCAAATCTAACACTCTATCCGCTGTGCCACAGTAAATATAGTCACTGGCCTGTGCACAAACACTTTTATTTCCATGGCTTTGTACATTCTATATCTATTACACAAAATAATGACAGTAGTACTGTAGGTGGAATATCATATCATCAAATTTCCATATTTTTAGGGAGAAGAGGGACAAATAAGAGACAAGGAATCTTCCAGATTATAACTAAACTATTGCTGTCATGTGAAAGCCTCAAACATTTGAGTATAATAGCTGACTTTCTAAAGAAAATCCAATAGGGCAGCCAGGTAGCATGGTGGATAGAGCACCAGGTCTACAGATGGGAAGACTTGGGTTGAAATCTAGACTCCTAATTATGTTACCCTGGGCAAGTCACTTACTTAATCCCAATTGCTTAGCCTTTGCTGCTCTTCTGGCTTAGAATTGATACTAAGCCAGAAAGTAAGAGTTTAAAAAAGAAAAAAGCAATTACTGAAGGAAACCCCACAACCAGCCTTTTTGTAAAGTAAAGACCATTTTTGTCAAAACAAATAATTGAGACAGACGAGGGCTTATATAGGGAAATAGCAATATTATAAAAAAAAAGTCTCAATAAAACTTTTTTGTAAAGAATAGCAACTATTAGGTCTTAGCTGTTTTTTAAAAACTCAATTTCTACAAACCACAGTTTTAGTATGAAAAGAGGAAAAAAGTAAAGGGACCACCATTAATCCACGTACTATTGATCTCTAAATCCATCTCTTTAATCAAAGGGTGGGGGTGTGAAGGAAAAAAGGAACTAGCGAGGCATCCATCTCTACTGGCAATAGAATGAACTGGGTCAGACAAGGAGAATTTTGAGGTCCCTCTAAAGGATTTAAAAATCAAACCCAAACACAACGACAGATAAAAACCAGTGTCAAGAAGTTAAGGAAAACAGATACAGAAACAGTTTGGACTGTTTAAACCAGTGAGTGGTTTTGGAATTAGCTGTAACCACTGAGGATAAAGGTCCAGGCATCATTAGACGCAATTCAAAGAAAGCATCTATATTGCTTACTCTGTTTGAGTAGCCAAAACAGCAAATAAGCAATTAAAAATCCTACTGTGTTTCAACTAAAAAGAAGAGGAACATAAAAACAGTCTTTGAATAAGTAACACAAATCAATCCTTAAATTCTACTTACAGATTTGCCTTTAAAATTGACATAGAAATAAAACAAATATAGAGGAAAATAAAAATTGATTATTTTTTTAATTGGTAGAAATTAGTTATGACTATGAAGAATATGGATTTGGACAACTTTCCCTGATCCCATTAGTAACATTAACTCTCTTCTCTAGTATATATAAAAAGAATTCATAGATACAGATATGAATATGAAATAGGTATATTTCCTATATAGAAATAATCACACATAAAAAGGCTGCAATACAACAGCTAACTTTGGCATAGGGACTAAATTGTTACTAACTTCAAAGACCTGAGTTCAAGTTCATACTCTCATACATACTGACTCTATGACCTTGGGCAAGTCACAACCACTCTAGACAGTTCTCTAAGCCCATAAGTTACAGAGAAATTAAGGAAACTTCATTCTTAAAAGGAATTTCCTCATCCAGGAGTTTTCTAGATGAATGAAATCATAGTTCCAATACCTAGCTCTTATTTTGATAGAATGAATGCTAGACTGAGACAGATGGATGGATAGATAGATAGATAGATAGATAGATAGATAGATAGATAGATAGATAGATAGATAGATAGATAGATAGAGTTCATTATTTGCCAGAAACTTAACCAGGTGCTGGGGATACAAATACAGCAAGCCACGATTGTCTTCAAGGGAAGACAACATCCAAAGGGGGTGATAGAAAGTTTGCAGGGAGGATCAAGGAGACATCCAAGAAATAAGCTGAAGATTAAGCCCTGGAAAGATAAAGCAAAGAGTCACCTATCAGAGTGGGACAATCCAAGGACAGAATCCAGGGTTCTGGTGCTAAGCAAGTAAAGATGGTTATCTGAGTTGGGAGATTCAGGGCTTAAGAATGAGTTTTCCAATAAGGTGTTTGGGTGTTTATTAACCTTTATAATGACTTAGGGAGAATCTGTCTATATATTCCTATGAAGACCCACATATAAAAGAAACCAGGCATCGATCTTCTAGTATGCACAGTGAGCTACATTGGCCTTGTGTCCCAATAAGAGACATAATGGACTTAAAACACTTATTTGTAAAATAAATTAAATATCTTTTTTTATGATTTTCTAGTAAAGATAATCAACTGCTTATAGTTTAAATAGAAAAGGAAGATGTTGCAAAGAATTATTATAAATTATATATACATATATGTTTTCATGAATATAAAGTATAAATATATAAACATATATGTGGCATAACTGGAGCAAATAGTCTACCACCAATAAAAACACATCTGTAACAAAAGTATTACCTGCAGTTTCATGGTGGGGGGAATAAAATTAAAAGATTCTCTCTCTCTCTCTCTCTCTCTCTCTCTCTCTCTCTCTCTCTCTCTCTCTCTCTCTCTCTTATTAATCACTCCATGGGACAATTATCAGCAGAGGGTTAGAGAGAATTCTTCCCTCTGAGTTCTAGTAAACAATTACAGTAAGCACTTTATGAGAGAATCTAATGCTTTCCTCGGGCATCAAGCCCTGCTCACTGCTGGAAACCAGCAGAAGATATGGGTTAGAGAGTATTGTAATATAGAAATTCCAAGTACTAATAATCATGCAAGGTAAGTAGTTCCATAATAGCAGGTTTTACCTTTCTTCCAAAATCTAAGCAAAGGTCTAAGTCTTCCCTTCTTGAAGGCTAAGGATTCCCTTCAATAGGTTCTTACCTCCACTTCTCTCACCATCCTGCCTATCCTCTTTTGGACTTGTTCCCACTTGCCACTGTCCTACTGGGAAAGTGACCCCTAGAACTGAACTGAGTACTCCGAATGTTTTTTTTAAATTGCTGCTTCATAGGATCATGTAGACTTGGGGTTGAAAGACCACCTTGTCCAGACCCTACATTATTAGATGAGGAAACAGAGGCTAAGAGAATTTGTAATAGATAAGACTTTGCTAACTAGGGCAAAATTAGAGCCTGTAACTGATAGAACAGTGTGTTCTGGTTTTAACAGAGAATTATTGTTTAGAGAAATCCAAGAAACAGTAACTAGCTTTAGGCTAGAAAAGTCAAAAAGCCTGTGGGGTGAGATGGAGTCAAGATGGTGGCTTAGAAACAACAAAAATCAATTCCTCCATGGATACCCTTCCACACCAATCAAAAACAAAGCTATTCCAGGGGGGCAGAAAATCAAATCCAACAATAAGGCAGAGCTGCAGCACCTTCCTGCTCAATTTACCATAAAAGCCTGTGGGGTGTATGTCTGGTCAGAGTAGAAAAGGTCCTAGATCACAGAGAAGAACATGCAAATCAGTCTCACACAAAAGAGGTATTCAAGCCAAGTCAATCTAGTGGCTGATTTATGCAACCAGTGAGCAAAAGAATTGTTGTTTCAGTAGTGTCTGACTCTTTATGAACCCATTTTTTTCTTGGCACAGATACTGGAATGATTTGCCATTTCCTTCGCCAGCATATTTTTACAGATGAAAAAATTGAGGCAAACAGGGTTAAGTGACTTTCCAAGGGTCACACAACTACTAAGTACCTAAGATAGG
This sequence comes from Gracilinanus agilis, assembly GCF_016433145.1. Taxonomy (NCBI): domain Eukaryota; kingdom Metazoa; phylum Chordata; class Mammalia; order Didelphimorphia; family Didelphidae; genus Gracilinanus; species Gracilinanus agilis. The sequence goes on from NC_058134.1 coordinate 251,112,905, forward strand.
ATTTGAACTCATGAAAATGAGTCTTCCTGATTCCAAATCCAGTCCTTTTTCTATTGGGCCATCTAGCTGACCCAATGCATCACCTAACTCCAATGCAATGAAAAGGCTTGAAAGAAGGCCAAGCAAAAAAATGGAACAAAATCAAACTTCTCAATTCTGGATCTCTAATGATAATTGGAGAAGACCATGGTGATAACCAGTCTAGAACTAAGCCACCTCACTAATCATAGTGGAAACAATCATTTAGATTTTCAATATTATTCTTTTGGGGGGGGAGGTTGAGGGTTTAAAAATGAGTTTTCTAATAAAGTATTTCTTTGACCTTTATACTGGCTTAGGGAGACTGTGCCTATATTTTCCGATGAAGACCCACATAAAAAAGGAACCAGGCATCTATCTGCTGGTATGTAGGTATATGTGAATCTTAGAAAGGTCATATCCAACTCTCAAAACCCCTATATATCCTATTTAAAGTGTGGGAAGGGGGAAGGGAAAAACATTACTGTGGGTGGAAGGTGATAAGAACTGGCCAAGGGAAGAAGTCTTTGGCTGTCACTATTCACCGTAGGAAATAGGCTCGAGTTGCCAAGTGTCACAGTTTTATTTTAAAACTAGTCATAAATCTAGTGGAAGAGTTAGGAATTAAAGTAATAACTTGAGGAATTATACTGTCCGGCCACTTAGGGAATCGGTTCAGGTGGAGGAAAGCTCAGGAGATATTTAAGCTGGGGATTAATAAAAGAGAGGCAGCAATATCACTAAGAACCCTCAAAAGCATCTCTCGATTCAGGACATTTTTCATACAGTACAGCCCTGTGCACAGGGGGAAAAAAATCTCAGCCAAAGCCTCCTTTATGAAAAACACAATTTTCCTGTTTGAAAACAAAGGGCTTTTTGACAGTTACTTGGTCGGGCAACGAATGCTTAAATGATGCACACCCAAAGAAAGGGGGAAGGGAGAATTCCCACATTACCCAAGACAGGATGAAAGTGACGGATTTTTTTTCTGAATTATAAATGTAAATATTTCATAGCAAAAATCTGAATCTAGTACAGGATAGGGGAAACTCCTTTTCCTGTAACATTTCCTAAATCTGAATAAACTAAAGGAAAAAATAGTCTTTTTCCCATATGGTCATTTCCCTTATAGAACAACAATCAAAGGTCTCCTTGAACCTAACCTCACCAGGACACTTAGTCATAACAAAAATGAACATTCTTTCTTGATAATTAGAGTTGAATGAGTCCTAAGCAACTACAAAGGAAGGGGGAGAAGAAGAAGCTTAAAACTAATCCCTCGAATATTGAATCCTGATGTCATGCTCAGTTTCAGGAGTCAGTTTTCACCGGGGCAGTGAGGTAGCACAGTGGATAGAGTGCCAAGTTTGAAGTTGGAATGAATTGGGTTCAAATCTGGTCTAGCCGTGTGACTCTGGGTAAGTCATTTAGCCCCAATTGGGTACCCTTTACCTTTCTTCTATCTTAGAGTTGATACTAAGACAAAAGGTAAGGTTGTTTTTCTGTTGTTTTTTTTTTAAGAGTCAATTTTCATTTTTCCATAGTTTTTCAGACTTGGAAAGAATCCCTGAAGCATCTGGGTGGTGCAATGGGTAGAGTTGTATACTTGGAAAACAAATGACCTGAGTTCAAATCTTGACTCAGACACTTGTAAGAAGTGAGACTTTTTCTCTCAGCCTCAATTTCCCATCTGTAAAATAAAAATAATCGCTCCTACTTCAAAGAGTTGTTGTGATAATCAAATGAGATAATATATGTAAAACGCTTTGCAAAATTTAAAGTGTTATATAGATGCTAGGAATTATTATAATTGTCAAGAGTTCTTAACCTGAGTCCATAAACTTGTTTTTGAACCTCCATTTCAATAATTTTAATAGTAATAATAAAATTAACATTTAATAACATTCAAAAAAGCTAAATGCTAAATATATGAACTATTTTAATAAATGAAAATATTTGATACAATCTTATATTTTAACATAAATGATTTCCTTTGAAATCTTATGCATCTAAAAATATTATTGTGAAAAAGAGTACATAGTCTTCATTGGACTGCCAAAGGGATAAATGACACATAAAAAAAAAGATTAAGAACCTTTATCTAGACCAATTTCTACCTAAAACATGAAAATTAAAAGTCGGACAGAGATGTGGTTAAAACATCATGAAAATCAATGAAATTCAGGAAAGTCTTCTCTACTCAGTCACAGAATCATCAAGACTTAGCAATAAAGGGAACTTATCAGTCAATCTACCCCAACCCCTACCTGAAATATGTACTAATGTTCTCTAATCAGGAAATCAATGAATCAAGTAAACACTTATTATTAGGTGCATATTAAGTGCCATACCCTGTGTACATAGGATCATCTCAATATAGCTGCACTTGGGGGATAATTACCTTAAAAAAATTTTTTAAATAAGAGAAATAAACACCATTAAACATGGTCTAATATGGGCCATCTTTTAATCCATTCAGAATAACTTATACTTATTTTAGTCCATCCAGAACAACTTTTACTTATTTAACTGGAGCAAAGGATGAAGAGAAAAAGAGATGGGGGTGGGGGGCAGCAAATATAATGAAAAATATCCCCACTGCCCCATTAGGCTTCTGTCTTGCTTGGTCACATCTTTAGAATAAGCATGAATGGCAAGGTAGGGAGCAGCAATAAAATTGAAAATAAAAATTCCCAACTGCTTCCTCCAAAAGAAATGAAGGATTCTTTAGGAAACAAAGTAAGAAACTAAACAATTTCGCTATAGAAGCATCACCTGCATATGGGACCAGAATTCCATGACAGATCAAAGATTATCTTTTTTATATTTACAACCTCAGAACCAACAACAATAGTTGATACATAGTAAATATCAAATAAATTCATTTTTATTGATTTGATAAATTGAATGATATAGATAGCATATTTATGTTGAATCATTACTTACCTCTATCATGTCATACAATAGAATACACACTGAAAATGGAGTCAGAGGACATGGGTTCAATCCTACATTAGGCATTTATTACCTTTGAGACCTTGAATAAATCCCTTCACCTCTCGAAAACTCAGTTTCCTCATCTATAAAGTGCAGAGTTTGGATGAGATAGCCTATTTAAGAAGCTTTCCAGTTCTAACTCTATGATCCCATTTTTATAATCCTTATTCTTTTAATTTATTTTATATTCCTTACTTATTTTTTATCATATTCCTTATTTATTTATTTTCAGATTCCTATTTTCTTAGTTCCTTTACAAGAGAGCCATTGATCTTCCATTGGTTCCTATCAATAATGAACCTTGAAAGTATACAATTTGGAACATAAGTCACTTAATGGTAAAATTGTCTCCTTGTGGGGGGTGAAGGTACCTCATCAAGGTGGATATAAATATCCAATATGCTATAACTGGGCTATCTTATTCAAAATCTTTGCACCTCTTCCATAACTCTGCAGAGACATCATCAATTCTTCTAGCAATGATAACTGGAGCATAAGTATCTTTCTTCAGGTTTTTTTCAAAAACATACAAGTAAATCTCATAAGAATGCAAAGACTTTGAGGAGAACGTATGGCATCCTTACAATGAGAAAAAGAAGAAAGCTCGGGTAAAGGAGAAATCGCTGACCTACTAAGACAACATCTATAACCAAAATCTCTCGATTAGGAGTATCGTTGAGGCATTTAGAGAATACAATGAATGGTGTGAAAAACTCAGTCCAAATTTTACCTCAGATACTTCCTCACTGGACAAACTAGTCTCAGTCTCAGTTTCCCTCCCTACAAAATGAGAATAGTAATAAAACCACCTCACAGGGTTGTAAGAACCAAGTGAGACAACATATAAAGTATTCTGTAAACCTTAAAGTGCTATATAAATGTTGGTGATTATTATTATTATAGAAACAAAATCCCTTACTAGTGTACTTTTTTTAAAAATGAACAGCTTCAAATAAATACTATGGGGAAGAAAAAAGAATAGTAATGTTTTTCCTCCTCTTTTTCTTCTTCTTCCTTTTGACGGGGTGAGGCAGCCACAATTTTTACTTACAAGTTATCATAAGATACGAAAGACCTTTCTTCCATCATAGAACATTACAAAAAATGATTTGAGAATAGATCTTGGGTCAACTAGCAATCATTCTTTTTGTACCTACTCATCAATGGCGAGAAAAATGCCTTATTCTCTCCAAGTCAACAAACATTTATTAAACGCATGTTATGTATAGGGCACTGTGCTGGGAATGTAAAGATAAAAAACGACATAGTCCCTGTCTTCAAGAGAAGACGAAACATGAAGCATGAGCATAAATAACTATAACTCTTGTGGAAAAAATATTAAATGCATAAGAGAAGTAATTGTGACAAGAGAGATTCCAAAACACAGAAGGCTTGACCCAAATCTCAAAGAAGGATAAGGATAGAATGAAATAGTACATGTACAACTGTATATGTATATGTAACCTGCAAGTTTAAAAATGCAATTTTAGTTTTAGACATATTATTCTCATTCCACCTTTGAGAGGAAGCCAATCCAATGCCTTTCTTCTATTAGTTAATTTCTATTTATCTCATATAGAGATATAAGTTGTTTGTAGATATATTAGCATGTTGTCTCCCCCATTTGATTGTAAGCTCCTTTTGTACTTATATTTCTTTTTTTTATTACTTATTTCTTTTTAACCATATTTTATTTTTAAGTTCTAAGTTCCAAAATTTCTCCCTCACTCCCACTCACTTCCTCATCCACTAAAAAGGCAAGCAATATATCAATTATACATGTGAAATCATACAACACATTTTCATATTAGCCATATTTGAGAAAAGTGAAAAAAAATGAGCTCATCAGTTCTCTCTCTGGAGGTGGATAACATTTTTTTCAATGTGAGTCCTTTGGAATTACCTTGGATCATTGTATTGATCAGAGGAGCCAAGTCTTTCACAGTTGATCATCATCACAACATTGCTATAACTGTGCAAATTATCTCCCAGTTCTTCTCATTTCATTTTGCATTAATTCATATAGGTCTTTCCATGATTTTTGCTGAAACCACCACCCTAGGCATTTCTTGGAGCACAAAAGAACCCTACCAGAATCATATCTACCAATTGTCTGGTCATTCAACAATTGATAAGAATCTCTTTGACTCCAAATTCTTTGCAACCACAAAAAGAGTTACTAAAATAGCATCTGATTCCAGATATATATTTCAGATACATATTTTTGTACCTATAGGTCCTTTTCTTTTTTCTTTGGTCTCTTTAGGCTACAGACCTAGTAGTGGTGTTGTTGGGTCAAAGGGTATGTACCATTTTATAGCTTTGGGGCATAGTTTCAAATTGTTTTCCAAAATGGATGGACCAGTTCTCTACCCCACCAGCAGTTCATTATTGTATCTATTTTTCCCCTCACCTACTCTGGCATTTGTAATTTCTGATACATGGAGATAATACTTTAAAATTTGTTTCAAATTGCCTTTCACTAACCAGTAACGATGGAGAGCATTTTTTTTCACATGACTACAGATAGTTTTAACTTCTGAAAAATTCCTGTTTATATCCTTGACCATTTATCAATTGTTTTCTTCTGAATTTATGTGAAGATCTTCCCTGACACCATAGTAGCTTTTTATGGTCAAATATTTTTTTGCTATTCTTATTTGCTCATTTTTTCCAGCCTGTTTCCTGACTTTGGACTTCATATTAAAAATGGGCCCTGCTCATTTCAGAATGGAGAAGCATTGTCTCAAACTTTGGGCTTTTTTTTTTATGTTGCTATTTTCAGAGCAGAGAGTTCAAGTTTTCCATGCTTACAAGGTAGTGTGAGCCAGGGAGAGATACGGTCACTGTTCTCTTGGTCTATGCTCTGGTCTTTAGCCTGGTAGAGCCATGTTCCTCTACAGCCACAAGAGCTACCATTCCTGTTTGCTTTGTAACTATGACCAGGAACCCTCATTCCCTGTGACTAGCCACCAGACTTCTCTCCTCCCTGGAACTACAAATCAGACCTACAAATCTCTTTCTGACCAGTTGTCTGACCACTGCCTCCCCCCCAATCTTTGGGTTGAAATCTTTGGAAGATGGTGCTTTTGCTACATCAGCTGTTGCAATGCCTTGCCTGTGGGCTCTGGGCAGGTCTTCACCCTCATGTCATAGACTCTCTTGCTGACCTCTTAAATTTTCTTAGCCTAGAAAAATGTTTCACCCTGACCTTTGTTGGTTCTAACATTCCAAAATTTGACGTGAGACAAGATTTTAAAGTTGTTTCAAGGAGATCATTGGAAGAGTTCAGCTCAGTGACAGCCCCTAATCTTTGCCCTCAGATTTTAAGCTCCTTGAGGATGGAGATTGTCTCTTGTCTCTTTTTGTATCCCCAGAACTCAGCACAGTGCCTGGCACATAGTAGATGCTTAATAAATGCTGACCAATAAATGAACAAGCCAAGGAAGGAGGCAGTTCTTCCTAAGCACACTGGCAACCACATAGAGAAATTCTAGGAGGGGCAAGTTTTCTTGGGGTAAGATGATGAATTCAGGATGGGAGGGTGAGGAGGTATCTAATTATGAGATGGCTAAACACCGTCTCCTTAAATTTGATGAGTTCCAAAATTCATTTCAGCAGAGTAAGGAAGGCCTTCCAGGTTTCAACCATGGGCTTTACTCTGCTATTGCCAAATATTTGACAAAGACCTTAGACCAGCACTAGAAATCAAAGAAGTTCTATGCAAAAGGTTTCCTGGTTCTGGTAGCTACTAGTGCCCTCTCCACACTAATTTTAATTTCATTTGTATTTGTTCTAAATAAACAATATATATGTATATTGTCTCACCTAAGAGATATCAAATCCACAAGGGCAGAGCCTTAGTAATTTTTGTCCTTATGCCCCCAGTACATAGGTCAATGCCTAGTGGACAGCACTTTATAAATCTTTATGGAGTAATTGAGATAAAAATTGTTTGTCTTGAATTTTTTTAATTAACCTCCGAGTGGAATAAGTCCTGACTGTGTGTTTAATTTGCCCCAATCAAGAAATTATTTACATAAGTTGAAGATGTAGGTTTTGATCTCTAATTTGAAAAGTTTAAAAAAAAACACTCAATTCTCTCCTATTTTTATTGGGAAATTAAGCCATATAAGAAAGGATTAATAGTTCATTGAGGAAACTACACCCTTGAAGATTTCTTAAGTAAAGGACAAGTCTGATAGTATCTTTCTATAAATCACTGTCAGGGAATTATCTTTCTAATGAAAACAGAATTAAAAAATTAATTTAAAAAAGCCTTTTTGTAAAAAAATGGGTTCCAGTAAGAAAAGCATTAAATATTTTCCAACATCATAATTGAGACCACCCAGAAATGCCTTGAAGATAAAACTGCTTAACTCAGACATTGAATTCTCAGACCACAAATGACTTTCACATTTTTATGCCTTGGTCTAGTGTGAATAAAGATAACCAATGACCATGCAATACGCATTGCTTTCCAATCTTCTCTGAGACAGTGTGGCTCATTGGCTATGCAAAGCACTAATCTTCCAAACTGAGAGTGCTAAACTTGGCTTTGTTACCAATTTGCAAAGTGACTCTGGGTGAGAAATTTGACTTCCATTGGTCTCAAGTTAACACATCCAACAGAATGAGAAGGGTAGAAAGGGATATTTGTCAAAGAGGTCAGTACAGCATTCTTCGCTTGGCCTCTTCGTACCCACTTACCAACACTTTCCAGATTCAGCCCTTGGGTGGGCAGGCCAGGCTTTTCCACTGAAATCTAGAACTCTGTCTATTTTATGGAGTTGAATTTTATACACTGTGGTTCCACCAGTCGCCCAAGTCAGACACATATCATTGAGTCAGTCCATTTTTGTTTCCCCAGTTGCTAAAGTTAGTTTAATAATTCAAACACTGGGGAACCATGAATTCAATACTCTCCACACTTTGCAACATTTGCATACCATCCCTCCACCCTCCACCCCCCTTTTATTTCTTTAATCAAATTTTCCAGTCCGTGTGGTTGCTTAGATAAGCTGCTATTTTAGGAAATGAAAATGATGGCGAAGCAGCTTCATAGGAATCCACTAAGAGATACACTGAGACAATACAGTTGGTCCCTGACAGTTTGGTTATTTATGTTAATGACTTGATTCCGACATATTTTCTACTCAATACTAGAAGTTAAGAGGATTTTATCTGGAGGAAAAATGCAATGTGACGAGTTCAGTTCAAGACCACCAATGTGGTCTTTGGACAAGGTCCTGCTTTCTAAAGCACACAGTTGTAAACAGCAACTGGTTGAAGGCCTAATTAGCATTAGACAGGCCCCCAGGAATGAACAGAAAGATGACAAGGGTCAGTAGACTGAAGATGAGGTCAAGCTAGCACAGCCCCGGAGGACAATGGGTAAGGTACCCATGCAAATTGCAGACTCAATCTCAGCCATGTCAGGACAACCAGGAGCATTAGAATCCTGAAATCTCCCATCCACTTCCTCCTCTTCTAAAGAGAAGAAAAGAAAAAAAAATAAAACAAAGCAAAGAAAACTTCAAGAAAGAAAAGCAAAGCAAATGGCTTATTTCTCCAGTGAGACAGTATAGGTAATTAGCCATTTTTTTTTTCTCTCCTCTGGGCACAACAAATAAATGGCAGCTAAGACCATCTTACTGGCAACCAAGAAGAATGGAAGGACACAATTAGCATACTGTGTTAAGATGGGCAGCAATTTTCTCCCACAACATTCCTGTATTCCTCATCACAAAGGAGCCACTACGGATGAATCTGTACAACCAACTGCCAACTTGTTAATGTTTTTTCGGTCTTTTTTCCCCCTTCTTCTTCTTTAAATGAGGAGTAGACTCCAAACACATACTCTATTCAAATGTGACAAAGAGCTCCTTCTTAAAAAAAAAATACACTTTGGGACCACTGCCTTTTTCTTTCCCTTAGCTGTGAAAAAAAAAAATCTTCTTTCAAATTATAAGACAACTTTAGAAAATCAACTTGGGAAAGTTTAAAGGATACACTTTTCAGCTGCAGAACTGAACACTTTGGACACCTGAGCCCCATTAACTTTGATCTGAACAGAAACCATAATCCCTTCTGTGATTTTAGAAAATCCAACTTTTGTCAACATTAAACTAGAGAGTTTGGAGCTTTCTAAGTTAGAGGCTTAGTATTAGATTTCATGCGATTTAAGGCCAAGTTTTGAAAGCTGAAGCTACATTGTCTCTGTCATTTCTACAGGATGACACAAGAAGAATTAACAGCAGAGTAAATTTTAAATAAAAGTTAGTATTCAATGATCAGATCTGATTTTCTCAAATAATAAGCTGCCTCTGTAGAAAAATGTGACTCAAGAGCTGTAACCTTATTAAGAAACTCCATACCAGTCTAGGAAAGACACTCTATTATGCCATTTTATTTTTGTACTTTCTTATATACCCTCAGAATGGATAATATGAAATATAAACAAAATTTGGACAAATACAAAATATACAAAAAGAGCAGGTGAAATATAACGTCTATTTCTTTTAACAGATAATGACTATTAAGGATCACAGTCTTCAAATTTTAAACTGTTTCTGCTTATTCAAATATGTTAATTATTAACAAAATTAATTATTAACAAGTTAATTATTAACAAAAATTAATTTGTTAATGTTTTATTGAAGTCTTTTCTTTTTTATCCCATAGATTCCTAGCCTATCCCCATAGAGAAACTTCTTTTAAAACCACTCCCTCCAAAAAAAGAAGATAAAACCAAATGGCTCAGAGATTTCATATATATACATATATATGCATATTTATATTTATATAAAACACTCCTCCCCCATATCTATTGCCCCTCTACTGAAAGGAAGGAAGAATGAGTAATTATCAGAACTCTAGAAACAAAAGTAGTCATTATGCTTAACCAGGATTATGATGGAGTCATTTTTTTGACTCTGCATTAATTCACACAGCATTTCCTCTGCTTCTCTGAATTCCTCACATTCATTGTTGTAGATGGGATAAAGACATTCCATTGCCCTCAAATACAATAACTGTCTCAGCCATTCACTAATCAACAACATCCACTTTGTTCCTCTCTAATAAAATAATGTTTCCATGAATATCCATTTTAATTCAAAGAGGGGTGAACCCTATCTATTTGTCAGTTCTGTAAGAAATAGTACAAACACACACTTCTATTTTTCATTCACGATACACTAAAACCAAGTTGTCTAGTACTCATTTTCATCGTTATTTTGTTTCATCGTTTCTTCCAGGATACTGACACTTCTTTAATGCTATTAAAATTGTATCAAAAATTGTCCTTGATATTTCTTTCCTAACATTGTTTCGCAAGTATTGTTTTGGTTTTTTAATATGAACTTAAATCTATAACTTTAGCAAAACTAAAATTGTTGGAGTGTTATATTATGTATCTATAAATATAATATGTATAATAGTTATATATAATAGGTCCTATACATAATAGGTACCATTCGGCTTAGACCAAACCCGTTAAATACATTGTATTTGAATATATTAATCAAAAATATCTGAAGTAAATACATTGTGTGTATCCACACACATTTATGTCTTCTGCTTTCTTGGATCACAGTTCCTCACATCTAATTGGTATTGATGAACATTTGTTAAATGGGAGCATAATGAAGAACACTGCTGCTGATTTGGGGGGGATACCCTTCATCACAGGGACACATATCCCACTCTTTTTACCAGAGGGAGGAGGACAGGGTATAGAATTTTATTGCTTTTCTTTGAAGCACCAGAAAACTATTTGCATTAGATATTCAGCCCGGAAACTTAAGAGCAGTTGGGTGGAGAAAGGGAGGATGAAAGTTTCACTCACTATAACACTACCCCAGTGCTTACAAAAAGGCAGCAGTTTTCATTTAAATATTGAAGGTAAAGAATTTAAACGCAGATGTTAGAAAAAGGGCAAATTCAGTGCTTTACTCAGTATATTAACAACTCAAACAAACTGAAATGGGGAGGGAGTATCCGTGACTAAAAGGGAAAAAAAATTTTATTATTATTAGAGAATATTAATTATTCTACTTATTAAAATAATTGTTTTAATTATTAGAGAAGAGAATATATAATATTTCAGGATTCTCTTATACATAAAAGCAAAGTACAATCTAAAAGGAAAGCATGAACCCTATTTATCAAATGGGAATTTAACATATAATATCCCATGAATGCTAAAACTCTGGCATTCAATAATAGGAGAACTTGGGCATATGGAACTAAATTTGTACCAGTGGTGATGGTTAAAAGCACCTGCTGCTTTTTACTTCATTACTCTACTTTGTTACACGTCCAAGTCACACCTGCAACTATAAATAAAAATCACTTTTGAGACTTTAATACTTGGTTTATTATCCATGTGTTTGAATGTAAAATTGCACCTCGAACAAGGAATGTGTTTATAAATGGCAATCCAAGGTCTGGATTATTTTTAAGATGCTTTTGTTTCATGAAATAATCATAGTCCTGAGGAACCCCAGGAAAATATGGGAAGATCTGCTTAAAGTTACCCTTAACAAAGTTAACTTATAGAACCTGAAAAAAAAAAATATATATATATATATATACAAAATATCTATACTAATGTTAATGAAAAGATCCCTAAAATAAAGCTCAGCTCAGAATAATTTAAATACTCCTAAAAATCATTATTATAAAACTAATTTGTGAAAAATAAAATGCAAAAAGCTTCATAGATATTATCTGATTTGATCCACACAGTAGCCTATATGATACATGTTATTATTATCCCCACTTTATAGAAGAGGTTGAGGTCAAAAGAGGTTAAATGTTTTTGCAACCAGTAAATATCTAGAGCAGTATCTTAGCTTAGATCTTTATTCCCAAGCCAAGTGCGCTATTCACTATACCATCTAGTTGCCTTGGATGATAAAACACACCTTCCTCCTCTTGTCGGAGAAGGTGGGGACTACTAGATCAGAATGGTGTGTACACCATTAAGACACTCACTGTATTATGTGCTTTGTCTTACTTTTATCTAATTATTAGTACCTTTTATTTTATGACACATTTATTTCTAAATATATCCCTTCCTATTCCCATACCCAACAAACAATCCCTTTTAATAAAGGCTGAAGAAAAAACATCAGATGCATTAAACTGACTAAAATATAAAATAAAAGGGTTGAATGATTCCATACCCAATCCCTACCACCTACATCAGATTTTTGTGTTTAGTTATTTTTCTTAATTACAAGACAGGGTTTATTGTATAGAGGGGCATAGTTGCTAGATATGTCTTTTTTTTTTTAAGGTTTAATAAAACTCACTATTAGTTAAAATATAAAATTTTTTAAAGTCATATTTTCTGTCTGAAAGGTAAATAATCATATCTTAGACTATCTACCCATAACCTGTTAAATATTCCCTATTTGTCCCTATGAGATATTGACATGAGGATAATTTATAATGCTTTAGCAATATTTTACACGTTTCCCATCTTAACGATGTAATTTACCAAGTACTTACTATGTGCTCAGCATAGTATTCAGGGTTGGAAATACAAGGGCAGAATCACTTACACTAAAAAAATCTAAATTTTCTATTTTAATAATAAATTTTCTGAAACACAGAGAAATATATCCAGTCATCGTGAAGGAGAAAAAAAATAAAATAAAAGTCATACTAGACGAGTTATATGTCCCTAGACGAGTAGCAGTTTGTGGATAGAATGCCAAGGCTGGAAACAGGAAGACCTGAGTTCAAATCTGGTCTCAGATGCTTATTACCTGTGTGACCTTTGACAAGTCACTTCACCTCTGTCTGCCTCGGTTTCCCCATGTAGACCGAGGATGATAAAAGCACCTACTTCCTTCTATTGTGACAATCAAATGAGAAAATAATTCAAAGGTGCTTATCACAGTGCCTGGCACAGAGCAATATATAAGCTTTAGTTATTATTATTAAAAGAACATTATTTGGATTTAAAATAATGAGCAGCTGAAAGAAGAAAAATTATAGAAAAATTCAGTGTCCTCGAAATTGATGATCTTCTAGTAGCAAGGTTATAGTACCTCTAATTGCCCCAAATTCTAAAACATGCAGTTAATTGATTTAATCCTCCCTCTCTTGAAAACTAAATTTTCTGACAGTCTGATCATAAGCGGGTAAAACCTGCTTCTCTCAGGTTGGATGGTATCCGGCTGCAGTTCCAAAATTCATTTCAGTGGAGTAAATTCATTCAGTGGAGTGGAGTCTGCTACTGCCAGACACTTCATAGAAAAGACTAGCAATAGAACAACGAAGAAATCTAATTCTTTCATACAAAAGGAGGAAGATCGAATGCTAGGATGGACTAACAAGAATGACCATAAAGCTAAAGTAAAATGAGATTCACCTTCTGAGCTTTAAATCGATTGAGAAAAATGATGGCTGTTTCCAGCTTCCACTCATTGCTTCTGGTCTTGCCATCTGGGGCCAAATCCAAGGGGTTTAATATTTCCTTCAAAAGACAACTCTTCAAACACTTGCAAACAGCTATCACATCCCCCATATATTCCCTTCTCCAGTCTCTCATTCACTCAATAGTCCTCCTAGGACAAGGACTGAAAGTGCTTTGCTATCCTGGCTATCTTCCTCTGGCCATTCTCCAGGCTATTCGATAACTTTCTTAAAAAGAGGTGTCCAGGGGCTCAATGGATAAAAAGTCAAGCTTACAAATGGCAGGTCCTGGTTTCAAATCTGACCTCAAGACACTGCCTAGTTGTGTAACCCTGGGTAAATCACTTAGCCCCAATGACTTAGTCCTTACTGCTCTTGTGCCTTAGAATCGATAATTCGGATTGATTCTAAGATAGAAGGTAAGGGTTAAAAAAAAAGAAAAAGAAAAAAGATGTCCAGAACTGAACATAATACTCCAGATGGGGCTTGAGAAGAAAAGAATTCAGTGAGACTATTACTGTCCTTTTTATGAAAGTTATGCTTCCCTTAATGCCGCCCAAATGCTCATGACTATTTTTGGGCTTCTGAATCACACTCCTGACTCATACTAAGACTGTAGTCCACTAAAACCTCTAGATCTCTTTTCAGAACTGCTTTCTAGCCCTGCCTCCCCTCTCTTGGACTTGTGAAGTTGATTTTTTTATATCTGAGTGCAAGACTTTATGTTATACTTACTGAATTTCACCTTTTTAGATTCCACCCGATTTTCCTAGGCTGCCAAGAGAGTTAATGGCGGTTGGTGGTCATCCTGTGCTAGTTCACTCTCTGATTTGTGTCATTCAAAGATTGAATGGGTATGCCATCTCTGCCTTTATCCAAGTTACTGATTTTTTTTAATTTGCTACAAACTACAGACCCCAGTACAAATCCCAGATGTTCTCCTCTAGAGACTTCTGATCCATTAACAACTACTTTGAGTTCAGTCACTCAACCAGTTCTAAATCTGTAAAGGATAAGGATATGGAAAGATGGAAAAGAGATTTTTATTCCAAGCAACAGAAACACAGGAACAAAATGTATGGAGACAGGAACAAATATCACAGGAGTTTAAGAGATTAACATGACAAGAACACTTTAAGATTCATGTTTAAAAGTAGTCGGAAGTACAATGGAATATTCAATAATAATAGCATTAATATTAATAAGAAAAGGGGGAAGGGAGAAAGCATTTTATACCTCCTACTATGTGCTAGGTACTCTGCTAAGTGCTGTACAAATATTACCTCTTCAGGTCCTCACAACACCTTGAGAGGTAGAGACTATTATTTTTCCCATTTTACAGATGAGAAGGCAAGCAGCAGTTAAGTGATTTACCAAGAGTCACACAAGTAATAAGTGTCTGAAGATGAATTTGAGTTCAAATCCTCCTGCCTCCAGGTTTAGCACAAAGCTGCCTATCTACTTTAGAACAGTAATAATAAAAATAGCTCACATTTGTATAACATTTTAGTATTTAACATTAATTAACACTTTAATACTTACTATTTATATTGATTAATAAATATTATTAATACTTAATAATATCATAGAATCATCCCAGGAAGGCAAAAAATATCCTCGTTTTATAGATAGGGAAATTGAGGCAGAAAGAGGTAAAGTTACTTGGCCAGAGCCACAGAATTATGAAATGACTGAGAGAGGCATCTAACCCAGGGCTCCCGATCTGACTCTGAGTGTGCTTGCATTTATTAAACTAATCCATTAAATAAATGACTGGTTTATAAATCAAGTTAAATACAAACTTATGAGCATGTAAACAAATGACTTAATTTATTAAATACATTATTGATTTCCTATTATTTTCACCTCTTTGAGCCTTGGTTTCCTCAACTACACAATCAATAAACACTCATTAGTAAGCTCCTTCTTTGTCTCAATCACTGGACTGGATACTGGGCATAGAAACGGGCAAAAGATGGTTCCTGCCCTCAAAGAGCTTACAGTCTAATAGAGGAGACATGCAAATGAATATGTACAAAGCAAGTTACAAAACAAATCAGAAATAAGAGAAGAAAGACAGAATGAAGAGAGGGTGGGGAAGTTTTTCCATAGAAAGTAGGAATTACAAAATGAAGGCACTGGACCAGAGGATCTCTAACAGTCGAACTATAGTGGAAATGGTGACAAATGTAATGGCAAAGAACCTGAGTTTAAATTCTAGCTCTTCCCCTTACCCCACTGTGACCTAGGACAATTCTTACAATCTCACTGAGCTTCAGTCCTTAAAAGAGATTAGGAGATCAAAAATATAAAGCTGAAAGGGACTCCAAAGACCATCGAGTCTAATCCTCTCATGTTTTAGATGAGAAAACTAAGGCTAGGGAAGTTAAATGACTTGCCCTAAATCACTCAGGTGGTATGAGCCAGAGGTGGCCTTAGGACCTCAGTTCCTCTTGGGTATCATTCAACCTCCTAATCTAGGGCCTTAAACTACACCAACTCTCTGAGGTTCCATAATTCCCATCAAATATCTCCTTATTTCATCTATGTATCCTTATACATTCTTTTTTATACCAATTCAGACGCCATAGAAAAGCAAAACAAAATACCCAAGGATATGCAAGACATAGTCGCAACAAGAATGATGCAAAAATATTGGGAGGGAAGACTTGTTTTATTTACTAATTTACTAATAATTATATTTATTAATAATAACTATGCAGTTTAGATTGCATTTGGTTCTGAGTCCTTTAGGAAAGATTATCTAGTCTAATTCCCTCATTTTCTAAGTACTCTACTGTAGTGTGGCATCTGATAGCATTACCCCTTGAAAAAACTCAAAGAGACATGACAAGAACTTCCCTACTCCTCCCTATTCATTTAATATGATTTATGGTAGCTATGAAAATTGGGTTAATATAACTTCTCTCTCCTGAGGCTTCCGTTCAATATTTTAAGGTTCTATTCTCAAACCCAGATCCTGCTTTTTATATTCACCCCTGGGCATTAGAGCCTGCCTACATTTTGGAATCTCTGCTCTTACTGTCTACAACAGTACAGCAACTCCATTGTCTGACTCCATGATTTTGACCCTCAGCCCTGGGCTCTGATTACTAATTTGACTTCTCTTTGAGTTTGGTTCTCTAACCCAAATCCACTCTTTACCCATGCCCTTCCACACAACTACATTCTCTGGCTGTCTGGGGGAGAGGAACCATCTGGCAAAGGTGCAACCTTGGCTTGGCCAACCATGATTGACTTGGGCATAAGAAGGGGCCCCTCCATCCACTCAAAATTTTCATAACATTGTAGATCTCTGCCACTTATCTATTCATTTTCAGAAAAGTTTAATGTGTGCTTTATAAAGCTTGATGTGTCAAATACAACTATACAAAACATTCTAGAAATCTGTTTGGTGTTTTGGAAATTGGTTGGTTGGTTGGTTGTTTTTTTAGTTAGTAAGTGCCACAAGTCCTTATTAAGTTTTCTTGAGAATTTTTATAGGTACAGTATACATCTACATCATCAAAAGATTTTTCCTTAAAAAAATAGCCCATATTTGTTAAGAGGCAGTGGATTTATTGATAAAAGCATTGTTTTTTGCATCCTGAAGACCTAGGTTCATATCTTATCTCTGATATTAGCTGTATGGAGCTGTGTAAGTCACACTCTCCTGGTCTTAATTTTTCACAACTATAAAAATGAAGAGGCTGGATTTGATAGCTTTTAAGGTCCCTTCTAGCTTTGAATCTCTCTCTCTTTTTTAAAGTCCTTACCTTCTATCTTAAAGTACTAGATAAGTTCCAGGGCAAAAGAGTGGTAAGAACTAGGCAATCGGTATTAAGTGATTTGCCCAGAGTCACACATCTGAGATCACATTTGAACTCAAGATCTCCTGTCTCTAGGATTGAGTTTCCCATCCACTGAGCCATCTCGCTGTCCCCAAGTTCTAAATCTTTGATCCTATAATCTCCCATTGTTGCAACCCAGAATTGTGGTGTCCTAGAGCTGGAGAGAACCCGAGCTCCCATAGATCAAATGAAATTGTTGCCTTGGGGAAATCACCAGCATGTGATCAACTAGCTCTTCCTGAAGACTTCTAGTGGCTATGGACTTACTATCTTCTGAAGCAGCTTCCTCCAATTCTGGTTCACTCTTTTCATTCAGTTTTTCCTCATTCGGGATAGACATCTGTTTCTCTGTACTTTCCACCCACTAGTCCTAGTTTTAAAATCAAGAGCCAAGCAAAATACTTTTAATCCATCTTCCACATGGCTGCCCTTCAAATATTTGAAGATGGCAATCATGCCCTTAAGTCTTCCCTTCGCCAAGCTAAATATATCTACAGTTCCTTCAACTGAACCTTATTTGACCTGGTTTTTAGTCATCTTACCATCTTGGTTGGC
The DNA here is from genome assembly GCF_016433145.1 of Gracilinanus agilis. Taxonomy (NCBI): domain Eukaryota; kingdom Metazoa; phylum Chordata; class Mammalia; order Didelphimorphia; family Didelphidae; genus Gracilinanus; species Gracilinanus agilis. Next base: position 251,130,757 of record NC_058134.1, read on the forward strand.
CTCCGTTCTCCTGTGGGTTCAGTCCAGTTTGTCAACAGTTTGTCAATGACCTTACTAAAATGAAGTATACAACAGACAGTACAGTAACCCAACTGTGAGTTCTGATTAGAGCTAAATCATAATTCATCTTCCATTCTGTGTACACCCTCCTGATGTGCGCTCTCTCGCGCTTTTACGCTCTCTCTCTCTCTCTCTCTCTCTCTCTCTCTCTGTCTGTCTGTCTCTGTCTCTGTCTGTCTGACAGTCTCTCTCATTCTTCTCTAAATACATGTTTTTAACTTCTAGGGGCTTTCTGACTTTAGGGTGTTAAAACAATATAGTTATGCAAACTAGACTTCATGAAGGTGAAAATGTTCTCCTTCTTCTCCCCAGCTTGCAGGTGGAAACCAAGAAGTTCCTTCTTTAGACTTTGATGGAGAAGGAGATAACAGGAAAGGTCTTATTCAAGGAATGGTCACTGAGCATATTCTCTTGATATTTTTAATTGTTATTTCATCATGTCTCCTCTATATGTACAAACTTCTGAAATTAATTTTTTCAACCAAGTTAACAAACCACTTCTGACTTGTACTGATCTTACAAATCATTAAAATCTGAATGTCTTTATACATAAATTGCTTTCTAGCCCCACATGGATTAGTCTAGGTGGTCTCTGAAATTATTTCAAACTCCCTAACTTGGTGAGTCTGGGAATCAGTACTTGAGCAATTGAATTCCTGAATACAAAGCAAGATTTCCCAATAATCCCTGTCAAATTTCATCTTTTTTTTTTTTTTTAAGTTTTGGTCTACCACTCTAATCTCTGGAAATTTTTCTGGATCCCAATTTTGTCATCTGATGTATTAACTATATTTTATGCAACCTGCATATTTGATAAGCATATCCTTCATGTCAAAGTCATTGATAATAACAATGATTAGAACAAATCTATAACCAGTATCCTATAGAACTCCACTTTGTTTGGGTTGATATAGGTACTATTAATGTCTACTTCTTAGGTCTGGCTTTATAAGCAATTCTGAATACATCTAACTATATGATCATTCCATTAATATTTTTCCCCATAAGGAGACAATTAGAACTCTGTCAAATGCCTTACTGAAATCTAGCCCAAACAATGCCTACAAAAGTTCACTTCTCTTATCATACGCGCTATAAAATAGCTTTAAGAATGTTGATTTTAAAGCCAGGAGACTACATTTATTAGTTATGTAGCTAAGAGAAAATAACTTTTCTGAGGTTCAGTTTTCTGGGGCATGTTGATAACATGTACAAAAGGTTTATAATAAATAAAAGTGTATATAGTAAACACTTTTTAAGCCTTACACTTTTATTACATTTAGAGTAAACTACTATGCAGGTAAACACACATACACACATACACAGTTATCTCTTCTGCATCACAGGGTCTAGGGGTGCAATGCCTCTATCACCTAGAAAATCCACGTAAAATGTTTTGGATCTCCTTTTGTACCAGAAGAGAAATCTGAATTTTTACCTTTTCTTTTATGGGAAGTCAGTTGTAGTTTATTGTAAATTCTGCGCTAAGTATGCATTTCTGACCTCAGAGTGAAGCCATTCTAAATTTTTTGTGTGTCCTCAGCTGGCCTTTGTTTGTCAACTGAAGCTTCTGCAAAACTCCCAAAAATTCCCATTTAATTTCTTATGCCTACTCATAATCTATCAAAACCAAGACAGGTAAAAAATATGGTGTAGAAGGGATAACTACATGTACATCATACATTCATACATATAAACATATATACACATATATATATGGGCAAGTCACTTAACCATGATTGCCTTAGTTTCTTCATCTGTAAAACAAACTGGAGAAGGAAATGGCAAACTAGACTAGTATCTTTGCCAAGAAAACTACAAATGGTCTTCCGGGTTAAGATGGCGGCAGAGTAAGAAGCAGCTCTTAACCTCTCCTGACCGAAACATACAAAACTCCTCAAGGGGACATAAAAACAAGTCCAGACGAACGGAGGAACCCCACAACAGGGCACAGCGTGGAAGGTACGTGGAATCGAGACATTTCCAAGCTAAAAAGGGCTCTCACTCACTCAATCGCGAGCTGAGCAACCGCCCCACCCCCACCCCCTCCACACTCACCTATAGCTCCGAACCCAGCTAAAAAGAAATAGAGCAAGTTTGGGGCACCCATCGAGTCATCAGCAGCTCCGGGACCTGTTCCTGACAGCAGCAAGACTTAGGACCCCATTAAGTCAAAAAAAGCACGCGAAATCTGAGCGCGCGCGCCGGAGCAGGACGCTGGGCGCAGAGAGCCGGCTGAGTAGAGGCGTGGGTGGAGGCAGAACTAAGCCTAAGTGGGGAACCAGTGCAGACGGGTATACGACTGTGGAAGCAGCGCCCTGAGACTTGTAAAGAAACCTCCAGCAGAGGAACAAGCAAGAGGGCCCACCAGGGGGCTTGACCTTGGGAAAAACCAGAATTCAGACCTCAGGAGCCAATAGATTGGGAACAGACACTGAGCCCGAGGATAAAGCTGAGAAGCTGCTGGGCTAATGATGGCTACTCAGCATCAGCATCAGGAGGTTCAGAAGAGAAAGAATAATAACAAAAAGAAGAAGTCTTTAACACTCGACAGCTTTTACACAGAGAAAATCCAGACAACCGAGCAAACAGAGGAGGAGAACAAACAAGCATCCGGACCCTCCTCAAATAAGGAAAACTCCTCACAAGCTATGGAAGAGTTCAAAACTGAGATTCTGAGGAAAATGGAAGAGATCTGCCAAGAAAATAACAGTTTAAAAGGTAGAATCTTGCAATTGGAAAGTGAGGCTCAGATATCAAATGAACTGATAAGCAAATTGAACACCAGAAATGACAAGATTGAAAAGGAATACCAAAAGATTATAGCCGAAAACCAAAAAATTATAGCCGATAACCAGTCCCTAAAGGCTAGAGTCGAGCAATTAGAAACCAATGATCTCTCAAGACAACAAGAACAAATAAAACAAAGTCAAAAGACTGAAAAAATAGAAGGAAATATGAAATATCTCAATGAGAGAGTGACAGACCAAGAAAACCGGTCTAGAAGAGACAATTTGAGAATAATTGGTCTTCCAGAAAACCCAGAAATTAATAGAAACCTGGACTCCGTACTAAAAGAAATTATTCAGCAAAATTGCCCTGAAGTCCTACAACAAGAGGGCAATATAGACATCGAAAGGATCCATAGAACACCCACCATATTCGACCCAGAGAAGAAATCGGTTAGAAATATTATTGCCAAATTCAAAAGCTTTCAAGCAAAAGAAAAAATCTTACAAGAAGCCAGAAAGAGACAATTCAAATATCAAGGAGCACCAATCAGGATCACACAGGATCTGGCAGCCTCCACACTAAAAGACCGTAAGGCTTGGAATACGATATTCAGAAAGGCAAGAGAGCTGGGCCTGCAACCACGGATCAACTACCCATCAAAATTGACTATATATTTCCAGGGGAAAGTATGGGCATTCAACAAAATTGAAGAATTCCAGGTATTTGCACAGAAAAGACCAGGGCTGAATGGAAAGTTTGATATCGAACCACAAAAATCGAGAGAAACCTGAAAAGGTAAATAAGTTACAGAGGGAAAAGAAAGAAAACTTGTAATTTTTAAATTTGCCTTTTTAAGGGCCTCAGTGAGAT
>NC_058134.1:251149382-251319954 GCF_016433145.1 Gracilinanus agilis
CCCAATATACTATAAATATATATATATACATATACATATATAGAAGATAAAATTATATATATTCCAAATAGAACATAAGATATATTATCACTAAATAGAATATAAATATATATGTATATACATATATTCCAAATAGAATATAAGAATATGTAATCTATGTTCCAAAATAATATATTTATGCATATTTATGCACAAATATAATATATAACATACAAATATTATATAAAATCATATCCTTTATTCAAAATAATATGTGACTATATACTTTATACATAATATGAATATATACAAAAGATAAATATCAGACAGACAAATATATGACACATATATATCTCAACTTGTATTGAGTAGAATATTTGACTGGAATAATGTGTGAATTATACAATGCAAAGATAACTTAGAGAATGACAAGGGGATGAATTTTTCTTCTGTATTTTAAAAGTAAATAATCATCAGACTTTCCCTTTAATTTTAAAGTTTCCCTGGTATGTTTCCAAATATTTATTCTTCCAGTATAGCTATGTTATAGAAATGTCATTTTGATGTGACAGCCTGAAAAGGCGGGTTGGAAAGATGAAGTTTCTGCTCCAATCCCCATATCACTGTCTATAACCTCACAGGAAACTGCATCTGTTTGTTCAAGATAGGCCAAAGGCAGGGATGGATGAGCCCTACCTTTGAGCTGATAGACATGTTTTGGACTCTTCTAGCCTAAGAAAAACATTTCCCTGGGCTCTGTCATCTCCCTCCACTATCTATTCTCTCTTCCCTTTCCTTATCACATTTCTAGAAAAAAAAAATCCAAAAATTGCTGCTTCCTCACTACTGACACACTTTTATTCCTTGAAATCTCGCTACGTCCCTATGGTTCTCTCCAAAGTTACCAATCATTTCCAGTCACCTTTTTCACCCTCTGTTCTTCCTTGGAGATCTCTCTTTTGGACCCAGCACTGGGGACTATGCCTTTCCCACTGTGTTTTTCCTCCATTGGCCTCTGTGACATTGCTCTCACCTGGCTCTCCTCCTTCTCCTCTGACTAAGGCTGTTTCTCTTCTTGTGGGTTCCTCATGGTCCTCCTGGCCATACCATGTCAGGATCACCTGAAGTTCTATCCCTGGCCCTCTTTTCATCCATCCCTACAGTCTCTTGGTGACTTTTTTTGGCTTTTTGGCCTTGACTTTACTTTCCAACTCAATATCCTTAGCACTGTCTTCCTGAAGCTTTAGTTGTGTTTCCCACAGCTCCTTAGATAGATTCACAGTTATGTTCTGCTAGTATCTCTAATTCACCATGTCTGAATGAGTTTATCTTCTAACCTCCAAAAAAACCCACCATTTCCCCTATAATTTTTCTATTTCTGCTAAAAGCATCATTTTCCTGGTCACTCAGATTCATAAACTAAAGCTGATTTTTATTATTTTAATTTTATCATTATTTTGTTATTAATTTCTTTACATAGTTTATTATTTTATGTTTTACTAATATCGTTACTGTTTTAATCAATTTCCCACTTAACACTTTCAAAATTTGCAAAGCTCTTTATATAATCATCTGATCTTTACAACTTTATGAAGTAGGTACTACTAGTAGACCATTTTGTCTTTTCTTCAGCCATATCTAACTCTTTATGACCCCTTTTAGGGTTTTCATGGCAAAAATACTGGAACAGTTTGCCTTCCTTCACTAATTTTTCAGATGAGAAAACCCCCAAGGCAAACATGTTTAAATGATTTATCCAGGGTCACACACCTATCCTATTCTGGATTTGAACTCAGGTCTTCTTAACTCCAGACCCTTTTAAACCCAATTGACACATTTTTCCAAAATAGGAAACTGAGGCATGGAGGGTTTGTCCACAATCATAAAGCCAGTCAGTAGGTGAGGTGGTTTTCACACCAGAACTCCCTAAAGTCAAACCCTGCATTCTATCTACTCTATCCCATCATTACCATAAATTTCCAAATTTCATCGTTATCACAATAATATTTCCTACAGTTTCTCGTTTCCTTTTTTTCACTGAATCTGTCCTTGGCTAAGCCTTTGTCTCTTCTTACCTAAACTACCGTACCAATATTCTAACTGGCTTCCTGCCAACAAGTCCAGTTTCTCTCCAACCAATCCCCTCACCTTCCCATATGAGCAACTTTCCCAATGTGTCCACTCAGGATATTTCTCAAAAATAAACTCCTAATCTGAACATTGAGACCATTTGCAACCTGGTTCCAACTGATGCCTTCTGGTCTTATCATATACTACTCTTCTTTAAATATGTCACAGCCAATCAAGATTATTCTCTTTTTTTTCCTTTGGCTTTATTTTATTCTAAAAACATATTTACACATATGTTTTCCAAAGTTACGTGATTCGTGTTGTCTCCCTCCCTTCCTCCTTCCCGTCTCCTGGAACTGACAAGCAATTCCACTGGGTTATCCATGTATTATCACTCAAAACCTATTTCCATATTATTCATTTTTGTAAGAGTCATCCTATAAGACCAAAACCCCAACTCATATACCCAAATAAACAAGTGATAAATTATGTTTTCAACTACATTTCTATCCAGATTATCCTCCATTCTCATCCAGCCCTCTCCTGGCTCCATTGCCATTGTTGCCTAGAAAGGAATCTTTCCATTTCTGTCTTTGAAGTCTCTTTTTCAATTAAAGGGATGCCTCCTCTATGAAGTCTTTGCTGGTGCCTCCAGATAAAAGTCAGATCCCTCTCCTCAAATTTTCAAGGTATTCTTTCTGAATCTCTCCAGTCTAACTCGCTTCATTCATAGTTATTTGTAAAAACTCCCCTTTCTTTCCTCCCCTACACAAAACATCTCCAGGATGATTATAAATTTCATGACAGTAAAGGTGTACATTACATTTTTGCATCCCCCAGTAGCTAGCATGGTGCCTTACATAAAATGAGCACTTAATAAATGTTTTCTATTATTGGGCTTTCATTGAATCATACTCTTAACATCAGAATGTCACTGGAAACATTAGATGAGGGTGTCCCACAGTCCTCGATTATTGCTCATAATATTTTATGCAATCTTTCCTAATTTAATGACTTTTTCTAAGAGCTACAGATACTTATTTGCAGAGGCCTTCCTCCTAATAGCTTGCTAATGAGGAAGGAAATAAGTGAATTAGCAGTAAGGAAAATATGAGAGAGCCGCAGAAATTGAAGGGAAAAAAGATTTCAAGGGAAAAATAATTAAATTCTAATTGCAATAAAAATCATTAGATTTATGTAGTACTTTGTTAATTCATTTAATTCTCACAACAACCCTGGAACAAAGAAATGATGGAGTCAGATGCAGATCAAAGCATACTATCTTCCACATTGGTTTATTTATGGTTTTAGTTTGGGGTTTTGGTTTTATATGAGTATTCTCTTACAGCAATGACCAAAAGGGAAATATATTTTGCATGATCATACATGTATAACCCAGATCTAATTACTCATCACCTCTGAGAGGAGGGAGGGAAGGGAGGAAGTAGACAATATGGATCTTATAATTTGGAAAACATGGAAAATTGTTATTGCATGTAATTGGAAAAATAAAATATCTTTGAATAAGAAAAAATAGCACCGAGAAATTGGTGCTATTATTACCTCAAATCTAACAGAAGAAGAAACTGAGTTGGAAGAATATCCTCTTCCAGGATAACCCTAGAATCCCATCATCATAATCTAGAATGCATTCCTGCATTCAGCACAGTAGCCGAAAGGAAAAAGTCATATGGTTACAGAATCAAAGATTTAGAGTTGGAAGCCTCAGGAGCTGTTTCGTCCAATGCAATCATTTTTCACATGTGAAAACTGAAGCCCAGAATGGTCGAAGGGTTATGTGCCTTTCCCAGAGTCACAAGGAACAATGGAAGGGCCAGGATTGGAATCAAGGTCCTCAGATTCCAAACCCAGTGCTCTCCAGAGTTTCATACTACTTCCTAAGGTGGCCAACTTTCTAGTAGTATCTTGGAACTGAGCTAAGCAGCTCTTGGGAAAATAAATATCCAGTCCATCACTAGAACTGTATAATGAGTCCTTTTATCTTGGTCTGATCTGCCTAAATTTACAAGACCCTGTCTTCAAGAATCCAACGCCACCTTCCATTGCTTCATTTAGGTCTCAAAGTGGAACATAGCTGGAAGACATTAAAATCCAATCTCTTCCAAGAGATTCTGTCTTCTTCTCAGAGTCAGGGCTGAAAAGGACCTCAGAAGCTCAGTGGGTTGAGAGCCAGACCTAGAGACGGGAGGTCCCAGGTTCAAATCTGGCCTCAGACACTTCCCAGCTGTGTGACCCTGGGCAAGTCTCTTGACCCCCATTGCCTACCCTTACCACTCTTCTGCCTTGGAGCCAATACACACAGTACTGACTCCAAGACAGAAGGTAAGGGTTTTTAAAAATAATAATAAAGAAGAAAAAAAAGAAAAGAAAAGGACCTCAGAAGCCATCTAGTCCAATCTTTCAATTTATAATGAAAGAAATGAGGCTCAGGAAAGTTATACTGACTTGTTCCCAGGTCATCTGATTCTGATACCAGTGATCCTTCCACTGGTTCACCCTTTAAGCTTTCCCTGACTTCCACTCTATATTGTGCTTTGCTTACACTTCTTTCTTACATACACATATTACCTTGTAACTATTAATTTGTGTCTATTTAATATCTCCCTACTAGACTAAAAGTCCTATGAGAGTAAGGATAGTGTCTTTTCTAAACACAACAATTCCCCAAGCATCTGGTGCTTTGTCACTTTGGAGATTTTAACAAATAGTCAGGGAAGTGAATATATGCTTTCTCAAAATTGTGTATAATTGGAAATAACTGCAATTCCCTAGTCAACTAGGTATCATATTCTTCTTTAATAAAAAAAATGATTAATCCAAAATAGATTAATTCAAGGTCTATTCGTTCCAGTCCTCTGCATTTCAAATTAGTAAGATTTGACTGTACAGGGTACTTAAAAGTATAGCTAAGCAATTCAAAATATTTTATAAGTCAAAGGCAGAGAAGTTAATGTTTAAATTAAGCCAACAGGGAAAAATCTAGGTCCTCCAATGTTTCAATTAATACAAAAATCACAAGATAACCATCAATTAAATTTATAGCCCATGGAAAACTAAAAAGCTATTTCTACCATTTCTACGCCCATTTTCTAGGATCCAAACTCATTGTTACCAAAAATATTTATTCCCATAACTTGAGAATTGAAAAGTTAGATTAAGTGGCATGAATAATCCTCAAATCAGTTGTTCCCTGTGGTTGTCTACCTTTCTCTTTCCTTTCCTGGCCTAATAAATGAAGACTAGAGAAAGTTGCCAAATTGTACAGAATACTTCTACATATTAAAGCCATCTCTCCTCCAATGAACCTTCATCACTGCTACATAATTCTCTCACACACTGCCATAAAATCATCATTCACCTTTCCCACAACAGCTATCACTCATCTTTTGTATTCTTCTAAAAACCTCACTACCAACCAACTGCAACTCAAATTCACTGCTCCAAGAAAATGAAAACCATTCACCATTTGCACTCTCAACTTTCTTTTTCCAAAGCTTGAACATCTCTCTATCTCCACCCAGGTCCTCTTTTCCTACTGTTTTACAAGAAGACAAAATCTTTTCTCTTGTTCTTATTACTACTGCCGTGGTACATTTGCTTTTTCCACCAATAAGATCTTTCTTCTGTCTTCCATCTCCCTCATCACTGGATCTTCCTTCTTGAGAACATATTAATGTGCATGTTGGCATTCAAATTTCTCCTATCCTTGAATGAAAGTTAATTCTATTACTCATCTCGAGACAATAGCTGATATCTCTCCTTCCTTTCTCTGCCAAACTTACAACAATAATAGTCTATTATCATTACCATGAAAGAAAACAACATTCTTCTTGCCAGTTGGATTTAAAACTTGTCCATCTTTTTATTTCTTTTAAAATATTACTGATATTTGGTTCTCTTTTTTGCATCACAATTTCTAAACATTTCCTTGTTACTCTTCTCCCAAAAACATAGAGATCTAAGCTTTCTAACAAAGAATTGGAGGAGGGGGAAGAGAGATAGACAGACAGAATCAGAGAGAGACAGAGACAGAGAGAGAATGCACATCTCAAGCAAATTTGAAAGCTATATGCATAGTTGCACATCCCCAACCTTTTAACCCTTTTTAAAAAAAGAAGAAAAAGAAGAAGAGGGGAGGGGATGCTAGATCCTAGGTTCAAATCTAGCCTCAGACACTTTCCTAGCTGTGTGACCCTAGGCAAGTCACTTAACTCCCATTGGCTTGCCCTTACCATTCTCCTGCCTTGAATCTAACATGGAAAGTAAGGTTTAAAAAAAATGGAGGATTCTATATTTTCACATCTCTTCTTCAGGGACAAGTTGGGTCATTATATTTAGAGTTTTTCCAGTGAGTCATCTTTGACTCCACCTTCTCTTGAATTGTCATCCACATCCAGTCCTTTCCATTCTAGTTCCTCCTCCCATTACCACTTTAGTTTGGTCTTGATTACTCTTCATTACTAATTCAAAAGCCTTGCACCCTATCACGTTACTTCTAATCTTTTTTCCCCAACTAAATCCATCCTTCATGTTAATGCCATTATGGAATGTTCGATTTCCCATGTAGGTCTATCCCAAGAATATAGAAGCAAGAAGAGCCCTAGAGAGCTATCAACATCCAGAGAAAGAACTGTGGGAGCAGAAACACAGAAGAAAAACAACTGCTTGATCACATGGGTCAATGGGGATATATTGGGGATATAGACTCTAAGTGATCACCCTAGTGCAAATATTAATAATATGGAAATAGGTCTTGATCAATGACATGTTAAACCCAGTGGAATTGCTCATTGGCTATGGGAGGAAGGTGGGAGGAGAGGGGGGAAAGAACATGAATCACGGAATCATGAGAAAATATTCTTAATTAATTAATTGAACAAAAATTTAAAAATTAAGATAAAGAGAAGAGCCAAAGGAACACATCAAATATACAGAGATACTTCTAGATGGTCAGCCATAGTGATTCTTGATGCAATCCCCTTGACCACAGTTGAATAAGCCAACAAACACTTGACTTCAGGAAATTTTTCCTCCCCAAATACATACACACTGGAGAAAAATCTGCTATGAGGCTCTGACCAAGCAACTTGGGGCCTCAGAGATATAAATTTCATATAACTATGAAGTCAGAAATAGAAATTTGCCAAAGATACAGATTAAAAGGAATTGTCCAATAAATCAAAAAGCATGTATTAAGTGCCTACTATGTACCAGTGTCACTGCTCTGAGGGACACCCATACCAGAATGACACAACCACAATAAATGGGGCCCTTTTCCCCAGCAACATGAAGGGAACAGCCTATATTCATTGCCAGCAAAAGGGCTGCTTTTTTAGGTTGACCTTCCTTCCCTCGCCCATAATTGATTGCCTAGTAGAGAAGCTTTGAATCAAAGCAACAATAGTGAAGCCACTTGAAAGATGGTCTTTACCTAAAAGTCCATTTCTAGCTCTGGTGGCTATTTTATGTAAGTATTAGCAATGAAAACTGACAGATTAATCTTCCTAATGCTTCCCTATTCAAACAAAAGATAATGGTTCCCTTTCGCTTACTGAATAAAGCTCTAACTACTTAGTCTTCCTAGTCAGACTCTGTCCACTCATTTTGTCTTCTCTCACTTAGCTTTCATTTGTGGTCCTCCCTCACTAAAGGATAAGTGGGGTGTACACACTTCTGGTGACTAAATCTAAAAATGGGAAAGGGAGAGTTAATCCACCTTCACAACACACACTCCCAACAAATGGGCCAGAACATGGCCCATGACTTTCCCATACTTCTGCTGATGCAATTCACTCCACCTAGAATGTTCTCCTGCCCAAATTCTATCTATCAAAACATACCACAGATGCCACCAGATCCCTGAAGCTTTGCCTGATACCATAAACCAGAAGTCAATCATTTAATCCCCAAAGCCCAGCCTTGACCACTCTTCTGCTTGGAACCAATACACAGTATTAATTCTTAGGTGGAAGGTAAGGTGGTTTGTTTTTTTTAATCAATATAGGAAAAAAATTAAAATGAGGAACGAAAAGATTTCTACATAGTTCTCTCAGGAAGGCTGTCTACAACTTCTACAACTTCCAAGAAGTGATTTGACTACTAAACAAAGTACTAAAACTTTCAGCACAGGTCCATGTTGGGCAATCCTCGTCTCTATTCTCACCCAGGCTTATATGTCTGTAGTTATAACTCACTCCAAGATACACAAATAAACTGAAAGTAATATTTGCTTTACTTTTTAAAAATCATTATTTCCATTTTTTCCAGATTACATGTCAACAATTTTTAATAACCATTTCCTGACATTTTCCAATCCAAATTCTCCCCCTCCCCCAGACAGGTAATACAATACAGATTGTATATATATAATGATACCATGTATATTTCCCTGTTTGCAATGTTGTAAAACAAGACACATTCCTTACACTACAGAAAAATTCATGGAAAAAAAAAACCCAAGAATAGTATACTTCCATCTGCATTTGCACTCTGTCTCTCCTTTGATGGTGATGGATGTCCTTTTTCCTCAGGAGAATGACTTGGTTGACAAAGAGACTTACAACCCTTAAGAAGTCCATCTAGGGCATTCAAGCATACACAACTATTCAAATTCACCTATAGTAGGACATGATGAGGACTGGCTACATATGGTCTATTTTATGCCAAAGCCAAGGAGGAAAATAGGACTTAGATTTTGCTTCTTTCATGCTTGGGAGGTCCTACGCAATTGTCTACCTGGAAGTTGGACAACTAAGTTGGATAAAGAATGAATAAGAGCCATAATCTAGGAAATAATGGTCATTGCTTGCTCCAATACTCTGACTAGGAATTCATTCTCTCCCCAGAAGGAAAAGTCCCAAAGACATATATTAATTAGATGCACTCCACTGGTGCTTACTCATATAGGATGTTGTGTGATTTGGTATCATTCCATATCTTCCCTACTTAAGTCGGAATCACCATCACTCACTCCACCCCACTCCACTCCCAAAAAAATAGTTCCAACTGAGACTGGACCTACTAGACCTGTGATTTTCTTGGTCTAGAGAACTACCAGCTGTGGAAATTCTCTCTACCAGTATAGACAACTCTACAAACTTTTAGTTATAGAATGATTCTTTTCCTTGTTTGTATCATGGGCTTCTTTTGCAATCTGGTAAAATCTATAGAACCCCTATCAAAATAGTATTTTTAGGTATATAAAATAATATATATACATATAATTAGAAAGAAAACTAATTATGTAAAAAAATTTAATATAACTTTCCCATCCAAGTTCGTAAATCCCTGAAATCTTTTTTCAGGTTAATTTTATTATATTTTTACAAGTTGATACAATTTTTAATAATTGTTTTCTGAACCCCTGAAATCTATTCACAAATTCCAGATTAAGAATCACCATTTTACAGAGTTCCTGGGGGGTACTGAAGGGTAGGTGAATTTTTCGCACACAAGCAATGTAGGTCAAAGATCAGACTTGAAATTGTTTCTTGTGTTTTTTTTTTTAATGAGTAAATTTTACCAGAAATTTAAAGAATATTTAATTCCAATGCAACTATTTTTTTAAATAGTAGAGATAATGCCTCCAAACTCTTTTTATGACAATTTTTTAATTAATTAATTTTTAGTTACATGTAGAAACAATTTTGGACAGTTGTCTTCTAACATTTTAGAATTCAGATTATCTCTCCCCCCACGCCCCACCCAGGGAGGTAAATTGTCTAATATAGGTTATTCTCTTACTTTGAAGCTGATTTTGGAGGCAATTCTCATCATACTGCTTCTGGACCAAAAGAAATTATAAGAAAATCTTTTTAATGTTTCCATAAACTGAATCAATGATTTTTAGAAGAGACTTTAGAAAAACTCTTGTTCAACACCGTATATGGTGCATGATTCCCATATTATTAAACTGATAAATAATACAAGAAAGATAAATGCCTTTACATTCTTGATATGACAGAGAACATTTTTGATCAGTTTACAGGATGCTAAACTGAATTTAATTATTGAAAGGCAGGAATGAGGCATACATTCTTTTTTTTCTTCCCATGCTGAGGCTAAAGCTGGCAATAACAATACCTGCCAACATGGAAAAGCCAATATCAGCAAGGTGAAACATTCATGCAGCTTACTGGCAACCTCTCTGCCCCAAATACAACAGAAAAGGCAATTTTTTTTGTAAAGAAAATCTATGCCTTGTTCTCAGTTCTCTGACGGAGCCTACAGCAAATTGGCCACTTCGTCTCACCAGTGTCATGTCTGTCCTTGAAAATATTTTAATGCCTCTCCAGTTGCAGAAATTCCCATCTGCAGGATTCTCAATCATTATAAAATGCTCATAGGCCACAGATTTTAAGTGACTTTTTTTAAAATCAAAAGCATTTTGACTTAAAAATTAATAGTAAAACCATGGAAAATCATTATACAACTTGGGAGTAGGAAAAGAGGGAGCCAGTGAAATATATGGAAGAAATAACACGGTAGGATCCAGATACTTAAATGTGACCATGATTTTATCCATGGAGAAGGTCCCTTCAACGATGCAGTCCACAACCCATCCAAGAAGTATTTTGTTCATATTATCCCATAAATCAAAGGGAAACTCACCCAATAAACGTCCTCATTTTCTGTTAATATCTTGGGGCTCTCACTGAGTATATGAGCTGTCCATCCATTATCCTTCAATCTTTCCACATGACTATAGCTCCTTCCACCTTCTTTTTTAATCTCACACACAGACACACACACAAGCATTTTCTTCTGTCATACACATATTTATGTGTATAACATCATACAATTATATCATAAAGCTATAATAAATAATATGGATGTAACATAAGAAGCAGATATTGTATATCTTGCCAACAGAATAGCTACTTCATATAGATAATATATATATATGTATATATATGTATATATATACATATAACTATTTAGAGATGGAAGATGTCATCTAATTCAATACCCTCATTTTACAGATGAGGAAGCTGAAGCCCAGATAGATCGAGTTATTTGTCCCAGGTCACATATCCTCAGATCATGATGCTTTTTTCTCCAGTTCTCATAACTTTAAAATATAGAAGTAAAAAAAAAAAAAAAAAAAAAAAAAACAAAGAAGAAAGCAATGTCCATCCAAAGAGGAGCCCAACGCCGTCAAATCCAGGTCCAAGTCACACAATACTAAAAAACAAACAAGACACACAGGTACCTTCCTTCAAAGTCAACATTACAGAAGAGGAGAATTCCAGAGCCCCAGGACACAGTTGTGAAAGGCTGCCAACTGCCCTCTGGAAATCTGGCTTACTGTACACTCTGACTACCTTACCCACTGTCTCTGCCCATGAGAGCATGACAGGGAGTTCCTCTGATAACCAGCACTTAAATTACTTAAGCCTGCAATACTAAGATTGGTATTTTTCCACTGTCACCAGGGCAAGTTGGAATGTTGGCAAGCACTCAAAATACAAGTACATAAAAACAAACTTTGATCTGAATCTCTTTAGATTTAGAACTGATTTGGGAAAGGTGCTTATGCATATTACTATTAGTGAATAACTATATCTTTCATGGAACATTTTTAGGTACTTTCCATGGACTATTTGACACAAATTGCCATCTCTGTTTCCTAGGGAAATGTGGGTAGAGGCATATATCACTTTAAGAAAAGTAAATAAAAGAAAATGGAAACTTACAAATCAACTAAATTAGAGAATGATCATTCATACAACAAAATTATTCTTATTCTATAAAAGGACTCACCCTTATGACTCAGAAAGTACTCCCTCTGGAGATAGAAGACCTAGGTTCAAATTAACAACTCTGTCACATATTAGTTATGTGATTTTCTCATACATAGGGACTCAGTTTCCCTATATATAAAGTGAGGTGCTTAGACTAGATGGTAAAATCCTTCCATTTCTAAATGGGTACTCCTATAATTCTTCATAATAATTAAAGTATGATAATTAAAGTTTGACAACTTAGAATACAAATTATAATCTCACACTTATATAGAATATTAAAGTTTATAAAGCAATTTCCTCCCAACAATCCTATGATTATTAAATTTATTTTAGAGATGAGAAAATATGGGTTGAGAGAAGCCAAATTACTTGTCTACTATCACACAGCTAATTAAATGACTGAGGTCTGAATTCAAACTCTGATTCCAAGTCCAGTGCTTTTTTTCCATGAATTACCCCACCAGATCCTAAGGAAACTGAATTGATAGTGAAGGGTTTTGAGCCCTAGTCCAGCTTTGGCATTTATTCAATGACTTTGGTCTCAGTTTCTTCATCTGAAAAATGAGAAAATTGGGCTAGATGATCTCAATGGTCCCTTTCACAGCAGGCATTCTACTATTCTCATCTTTAAAGAAACATATCTTTTGCTACAGGAGTGGAAGATTATATTATTCTACAATTTACTAATGGTCAAACTGTAGCACAGGTTATAGAATTTATCCTAGGCTAGAGATAGAATGATGGAGTAAAACTCAGCCCTACCTCTTTATGCTCTTCTAACTTTATAAAACTTCTGAGATTTATCTGCCACAGCATCATCATAGGTGCATTTTTTATGCCTCCACTGAACTTTTCCTTTGATGCCTCATCATGGTGTACAAGTGACCTTGGGTTCTTTCCAATACCATAGGAACAAAGCTGAAACTGTGCCTGGTACCCCCAAGCTAGGAAGGCTTTAAATGTCAATCTGGTGATAGATTTAATGTCAATTATCTATGAACCAACTTAGCTAGCTAAAATCAAGATCACACAGATACTAAACATCAGAGTTCAGAGAAAACCATCATCAGAAGGATGGCCATCAAGTGATTACTTTTTTTTTCCTCTGCAGCAACCATACAGGAACCATCTATACCAGACCATAAAGAAGATATCTATGATCAGTCCTAAAAGATCATGTACCCACAAGGACAAAAATCAGCAATCTTTGAAGTACTGAGGATATATTTAAATGTAACCAGTTCCTCTCTCAATAAATTAGGGTGATAGAAGAAAAACGTCAACAGCTCTTAAATCTTACTACAAGTATTCTCTAAGAAATATAAGCCCAGTATTGAACTACTCTTTCAATGGCATGTATTTAATCTGTTATTAAATGCCTTGATACAAAGATTAACTTTCAGCTTTAAGAAAAATGAGTGGCAGACACTGGAGCAGAAAGTGTTCCTTCATTATACTTCTCTGAAGCTTGGTTGATGCCAGGTGGGACATCAGAGACTTATCACAGCCTTTATGTCTTCATTTGTTCCATTACAAATGTAATCGTGAGTTCTCAGAATGTCACAAAGCCTGGCAAAAACATGACCTACCTAAGGCTCCCCGGAGGATTGACTTGAGCTGCCATAGATGACACCATGCTTTTCTAATTAGTATAATACAATCTATTTTTACCCCTGGTTCCTTAGGAGGGCAAACCACCTTCAACACCAGGAGACACAGACTGACATTTGAAACCAATTAACTTTGCACATCAAAATCCAGCCAGCTTTTGTAAGATTGCCCAGAGTCTCAGAAGACTTTTTTTTTCTTTTCAACCTCAGACAGGAGAAGTTCTCAGGTAGTACATCAAAAAGGGGGAATCGTCTGAGCAGATGGATTTTTAGTTTTTAAAATATAGACCAAAATAAATATTTTTTTTCTTTCCTGCAGCTAGTTACTGGATTTCTTTCCTTAATTCTGCTAGAGAAGCTAAATGTATCCACTATTTCAAAAATTAAGATCTCTAGCTTGAAAAAAAAAAGTCATTTTTAAAAACCAGCCAATATTTTAAATGAGTTCACTGGTGAGTACAGACTTCAGAAAAGCATGGGAAGAATTTTATGGACTGATGCAAAATTAAATAAGCAGATATTGGAAAACAATATATGTGATGGCAAATACAATGATAGAAAAAGAAAAAGTAACAACAAATTTGAAGTCTATGTACTTATAATGGGAAGCCCTGGTCCAGGATCAAAATACCACCCCCTCTTATCAGTAGTACTGAAGGACCAAGGGTATGAAATAGTTAATGTTTATATAGGTCTTTGCTTTACAGATATTATTTCACTTAATTATCACAACAACTTTGTTTGGAAAGTTATTATCCCCATTTTACAGATGAGGAAACTGATACTGAGAGAGATTAACTGACTAACCCTCAACCACAAAACTAGTAAGCATCTAGGGTGGAATTTGAACTCAGTATTACAGATTCCAAGTTCAGCATCTCTCTGTTTATCTTATCTCACTTAATGCTCTGGACAGCATCCGTGAAGAGAGTAGTGCAAATGCTATATCATCCCCAACTAAAGTTGAAAATAGTTTTCAGGATACAAAATAACTCTTCAAAGTTCACACCAAGAGTAAGGAGAGGCTGTCGCCCACATCTTCTGGCTGCTAAATTCATAAGATCATAGAATTCAAGCTAAAAGGAGATCATCTTTTTCATCCTTTTACTTTACAAGTAAAGAAAATGAAGCAAGGTTAAGTCCCTTGCCTGCTCAAAGGTAATAAGTATCAGGGGTAGGATTTGAACAAAGGTTTTCTTCCTCAAAACTAACATTCCTTCTGTTGAACTAAAGTCCAGTGCTCTTTTTCTCATGCCATTTCACAGCTAAAAAGACAAATCTTTGCATTAGATGAATGAATGAAAACACATCTAAAAATCACCAGGTGCCAAGTTTTGTCCTATGGACTGGGAATAATACAAAGATAGTCTTTGCCTTCAAGGAGCTTACATTCTTTACAGGTTAGGGGAGCCATGAACAAGATGGTCAAGGAACAGCGGATGAATCAAAGCATGATTGGAACTTACATGACAGAATGGGTCAAAAGAGGCAGTCACTGAAGTCGGGGTAGGAATGTTTAGCATTTCCAGTGTTTCCAAAATTAAAGCTTCCAAGGCATGGTCCCAGGTAAACAAAAATGGCCCAAGGGTAAAAAAGGAGGAAACAACTCTTTTAAACAATTTTTAATTTTGCTCAGTCATGTCTGACCCTTCAGGACCCCATTTGGGGTTTTCTTGGCAAATAGAGGCGTTTGCCATTTCCTTTTCCAACTCATTTTATAGATGAGGAAATTGAGGCAAAGAGGGTTAAATGTCTTGCCCAGAGATACAGCTATTAAGTGTATGAAGCAAATTTGAATGAGGATCTTCCCAACTCTATCCACTGTGCCACCTAACTGCAATTTTAATACCATTTCCCATAAATTGCTTGGAATGGAAATGAAATGTACCCTCCATGAGATCAGACACTCTAGTACAGTCCCTGGTACATGGTATATACTTAATTAATGCTTGCTAATTCATCAAATCTGAATTCCTCTTCCTAAGCACAAGACTAAGTGAAGGTGATGTAGAAACAAAAGCTGTCGGTAAAAATAAGTTTTGGGGTTTGGGAGAGTTTTGTTAAAGCTTAGGGCAGTTTTAGATAAGCTATGTTCATGTAATGATATGTCACAGCTAAGACAATAATTTGGGCAACTAGGTGGCACAGCAGATAAAGTGCTGGGCCTGGAGTTGGGAAGACTTGCTGAGTTCAAATCTAACCTCAGACACTAGCTGTGTGACCCTGGAAAAGTCACATAACGTCATTTTCTAATCTACAAAATGATCCAGAGAAGACAATGGCCAATCACTCTATTATCTTTGTCAAGAAAACCTCAGATAGTGAATCATGTAACCATGGGAAAATATTCTTAATTAATTGATTAATTAAAAATTTTTTTAAAAAACTTCAGATAGGGTCAAGAAGAGTTGGATACAACTGAGAACAACAAATAACTTATCTCAGAAATGATGCATGCATCTCAGCGTGCTTGAATTCATCCCACCAGAAAGAGAAAAAAAAATAAACAAACCCGATTTCTTTTCACTAGAATAAAAAATCCCAATGATAAATCCTTCCATTTAGGACCCTTTAAGAGATGGCAAGCTTAAGTGCTGACTCAGACCAGTTGTCAAGTAACTCCACAGCAACGATGGAAGGCATTTATCATTTCTTCTCTTCATTGTAATTACTATATGCTGGCGAGTAACTGAAACCAACTGCCCATTTGACTCTGCTAATATTAAAGAAAACATTCCAAGCCAATCATTCTTTAGACAGTGGTTTTATCCCTTAGGATTCAATCACACTAAACTGTCGTAAGTGATTAAAGGAGAGGAGGGGAAAACATCTCACAATGCACTTACTGAGTGCTTAACTAGAAGGAGGAAAATGAAGGGGGAGGGACACTCTCCAACACAACCTGAACTGGAGCAGCTTGTATCTGCTGCCAGGCCCTTCCTGGTCTTTCCTAGAGATTACGCCTTTCTACCCATCACAATGAATCATACAGGAGGAGGAGGTGGTAGCCCTTGTGTGCCCTCATCAGTCTTCATCAGGAGGATTGTCAATTCTGGGAACCATTGGTCTAAGGAGGGCGTTGATAAGCTGGAGAGTAGGCAGGGGGCAGCTGGGATGATGAAGGGTCTTGTGGCTAAATTCTCTTCCTTCCCCTTAGTATTTCCCCCCTATCCCTTATTCCTTATCCTTACAGTCTTAAGTCACTGACAAAGGGAGGTCTGTTAAAGGAGCTGGGGAGGTTTAGCTCCAATAAGAGAAGATCCAGAGAGGATGTGATAACTGTCTTCAAATAGCTGAAAGACTGTCAAGTAAAGGAGGGGACAGTTAGGTGGCTCAGTAGATAGAGTACCTGGTCTGGAGTCATGAAGAACTGAGTTCAAATAGGACCTCAGACTCTTCCTAGCTGTGTGGACTCTGGGAAAGTTGCTCAATCCTGTTTGCCTCAGTTTCCTCATCTGTAAAATGAGCTAAAGAAGGAAATGGCAAACCACTTCAGGATCTTTGCCAACACACCCCAAATGGGGTCACAAAGAGTCAGACACAACTGAAACAACAAATGAATGACACTTATTCTGTTTGACCCCAAAGGGAAGAACCAAGAATAATGGGTACAAAACAATGAAGATGACTCAAAACTATTAACTACTATATTCCAAAATGTGGAGTGTTTTGCTTTTAGAAGTAATGGGTCTCCCTTCTTGGGTGGTATTCCAGTAGAAGCTGGACAACTGTTTATTGGATATATTACAATCAGGATTCTTTTCAGGTATCAATTGAATTAGATGACCGCTAAGGTCCCTTCCAGTTCATAAATTCTGTGATTCTGTAAATCTCGGGTGGCAAAAGAAAGAGTGATTACAAAGGCAAGGTCACAGTCAGGAGGGTGTTTAGCCACAAACGACTCTGTAAAGAATCAAGATTTTGTTTTAAGAGGCAACTGGGTATTGTAGTGGATAGAGGAGTAGGCTTAGAGTCAGGAAGACCTGAATTCAAATCCAGACCCAAACATCTCCTAGCTGTATGACTTGGGGTAAGTCACTTAATCACAGCTACCTCAATTTTCTCAACCGTTAAATGGAGATGATAATAATAGTACTTGAGGTTGCTGTGAGGATCAAATAAGATAATATTTATAAATCACTTAGCTCACTACTTTATACATCATAAGTACTATAAAAAATGTTAAATAATAACAAAAGCTAACATTTCCATAGCACTTAACTGTATATGCCAAGCATTGAGCTAAATACCTTACAACAATTATCATTATTATTATTATTATTATTATTATTATTTTGTTCAAATAAGGTCCCAGGCACTTTGGGGACTGGGTAGCACTTAGTTCACACTTTCTGATGACATTTATATATGCTATATATGTGCTTAAATTGAATAAAATGGGTATACATGTATATGTATATATATATAAGATATTTGTCAAGATTAAGTAATCAAAATTTCATGCTATATATATAACCCTAAAGTCATAGATTTGGAGTTACAGAAAATCCTAGACGTGCAGTCTAACCCTGCCATCTTACAGATGCAGAAATTGAGGTCCAGAAGGACTGAGTCATTTGCTCAAGATCATTAAGTAATAAGTGGCATTGTCAGAATTTGAACCCAAGTGCTCCCGTTCCAAAGCCAGCATACTCCTTCTAATGAGCCAAGCTCTCCCTCAAAGGAATGCAAGCAATTAAAAAATAAAAAATAAACATCTCAGAACATATGCATGTAGGCAAGCACTGTGTTTCCAAGTGGTCCCTGGGGCAGGCAGGATGCCTATTCTAACAATGCTGACATTGCTCGAAACATTTTTGAAGTTTCTCTCTCTTTTTTAGAATTGGCTTCAAAGCGATTTTATGAGTCATGCAGAGAAATCAATGTCATTGCCTTTTAACTGCATCTCACTTCTTTTTTTTTTAAAATAACAAAAATGCTCAACGTTACCCAGCCTCATTTCCAAATATTTAACACCAAATGCTTTTGACTGTTTCCAAATTCCAAAGGACGAGATTCACCACTAGGAAGGGTTGAAAAGACAACAGAGCAAGTTCCAAAGGCAACTCCAGGAAATCTGGGCTCTAAAATGGTCTCAAACAATAGCAGCATCGTTGGGCTCGGGGCAGCGTCATCTCCCAAGCTGCCTCCTCTGGATGGGCTCCCACCCATTTGGATAGGGATGGGGAATATGTTTGTTAACAAAGCAGGCATGCTAGTTAGTCATACTTTGTAAGAGATATTGAGATCTTCCATTAAAAGGTTATCATGAGGGAAACATTTCTTCTTGGTTGTCAACTCAGCAATCCTTTTATTTGGAATTTTTATCTTGGAATAATATTTTTCGTATTTTTCAAATTAACTCCAATTAAACGATAAGGATACAAATACAAAAGTAAAAGGAAACCTGCACTCAAAGTGCTTGCGTTCTATTAAGATGACTTCTAAGGTCCTTTTCTCTTCTAGCTCCTATGATCTCTTTCTGATCATGGTAGATTCTGAAATTGCAGAACTTAATAATATTTGTGGTGGTTGTTCCATTGTCCTCTTTTGTCTGACTCTTTAAGACCCCATGGATCTTGGCTATCCATCAGATTTCCTTTTTTTTTTTTAAACCCTTACCTTCTGTCTTAGAATCAGTACTATATATTGGTTCCAAGACAGAAGAGCAGTAAGGACTGGGCAATGGGGGTCAAGTGACTTGCCCAGGGTCACACAGCTGGGAAGTATCTGAAGCCAGATTTGAACCTAGGACCTCCCATCTCTAGGCCTGACTCTCAATCCACTGAGCTCCCCAGCTGCCTCCAAGAGGGTTTACCATTTCCTTCTCCAGTGGATCCACAATGCTTCCTTGTATAAAATAAGTACTAAAATAATTGAATTTTTCCAATTGCAAACGATGCTAGTGTAATAGCTTCCATTTATGCCACTTTTTGAGGGGCAGCCCATTAGCTCCTATGGAATGACTCAAGGAATTTGTCTTCCTCTCCAGTGTTGGTTGATTTTCATTTTAGAGGGCATTAGAGTTGCCTCTTTCTCTGTGTCAGTGATAGCAAAGTCCAAACTCGGTTATTCCTAATTCTAACACCAAATCTCCATCCATTATGCCAAACACCAAACTGAAAATCCAGGGGCTTCACAAAGGCAGGGAGGGGAGCACAACCACACACTGATCAGTCAACAATGACTTATGAAGTATCTCTTGTTTGCCAGGCACTGTACTAGACTTGAGAAACGGAGGCAAAAAGCAAATATTCTCTCTCCCCAAGGAGCTTAGATGTACTTTTCAGGAGAAACAACATGCATGCATAGCAGTAAAGGTAAAATATTTACAGAGTTCTACCTTACAAGGTTGTGGTATGGATCAAATTAGATAATATTTGTAAAAAAAAAAAAATGTAAGTGCTTTAGCACAGTGCCTGACACAGAGTAGGCATCACAGAAGTACTTATTACCTTCCTCCCCGCCTGCCCTCTTTCAGCAAAACCTCTTTCCAAAAATACCTAAAAACTTTTCCTGATTTTTTAACGTGAGTACATGCCCTCACCATAGACCATTCCCATATATTTTGGCATAACTTTTTTTTTTATAAAAATGCTTTCCTGATGTTTATATTGCTATCACTGACACAGAGAAAGAGGCAACTCTAATGCCCTCTAAAATGAAAATCAACCAACACTGGAGAGGAAGACAAATTCCTTGAGTCATTCCACAGGAGCTAATGGGCTGCCCCCCAAAAAGTGGCATAAATGGAAGCTATTACACTAGCATCATTTGCAATTGGAAAAATTCAATTATTTTAGTACTTATTTTATACAAGGAAGCATTATGGATAGAATGTTTGGCTTAGAATCAAAAAGATGAGTTCAAATCCCTCTCCTAACACTTTTTTTAACCCTGACCTTCTAAAACCCTGTTTTAGAATCAGTCCTGTATATTGGTTCCAAGGGTCAGGCATTGGGAGTTAAGTGACTTGTCCAAGGTCACACAGCTAGGAAGTGTTTGAGGTCACATTTGAACCCAAGACCTCCCATCTCCAGGTCTGGCTCTCTATCCACTGAGCCACCTCACTGACCCCTATTCCTAATAGTTTTGAGGAAAAGTAATTACCAAACCAAGCCTTCCCTATCCTGATAAAAACTCAGGTCCTTTCATATTCATATTCATGTGAGTATAATCATTGTGCTGGATGCCAATTCAAAAGACTGAAGCTTCTGCAGCTCTCTGAAAAAAAAAACTAAGGGCTAAAATAAGACCCCATGATATTCAGGTCCTCTGAACAAACCATAGAATTAATGCTAGCTGTAATAAATTATTCTTTAGAAAATGGCTTAGTAATCAAAGAGCTATTTACCTACCCTGTATCTTTATGCAAAATAAATGGCACTTTTTTTTTGAAGTCTCAGTAACCCAGTTTTATTTCAGGCAGATAAAACATCTCAATAAAAGAATCTTCCACCCTCTGCTTCTTATACATTGCCAATGGGAAAGTGATATTTTCCCTCTGTTCTCATAGGCTAATGTGCTATGTTTACTAGTAACAAGTGTTTGATCCCACTAAAAAACACATCTAAAATTACATAGAATTAGCTAAAAGCACATCCCTACTCTAGCATTTACAACTGGCTTCCACGGGTAATGAAACTTCACTTAAGACCTTCTATTTTGGTTCCCTCGACAACATTTCAAACATCTATTAGCTATATCACTACCTGTAAAGTATCTCAGCTAGTCTAATTTAGTTCTCTCTCTCTCTCTCTCTCTTTCTCTCTCTCTGTCTCTCTCTCTCTCTCTGTCTCTCTCTGTCTCTCTCTGTCTCTCTCTGTCTCTCTTTCTGTCTCTCTCTGTCTCTCTCTGTCTCTGTATGTCTCTGTCTGTCTGTCTGTCTGTCTGTCTCTCTCTCTCTCTGTCTCTCTCTCTGTCTCTTTCTCTCTCTGTCTCTCTTTCTGTCTCTCTCCCCTCACCCCCAGGGAGTTACAGAATCCTTTCTGTCAGGCATGTTTCACTGTATTACATAAGATTTCATAAGGATCCTGAACCTACTAGAAAGAAAGAAATGGAAAAGTCCACTTCCTTTTAGGTCTTAAGGAACTGATTAAGCTCAGAGTCATTAAGACTAGTCTGTGTTCATGCATTAAGTGCCAAAATAAGATCTTAACCAAAGTCTTCCTGGCTCTAAGCCAAGCATTTTCTCCTTAATAATACTTTGTGCATAGTAGGACTTAAGAGATAATTAAATGTGTTGAATTACAAACAATGGCAGCATAAAGGCTTTTTTTACATCACTTTTGGAGTAGATAACTTATTTGTTATGAGGAGAGCAATTCAAGGGACTCAACTCCAATATAAGCTCACTTTTGCCATAGAGAACTTATATTATTTTTCTGATCTGATCTGATAAGATAAATAGGTTAAAACCAGGGGAAATGCGTATCGGCCAGGGGTAGGGGGGAGGCAAGGGGTGAAGGGGAAAGTAGGAGCATGAATCATGTAACCATGTTAACTTTACTAAAAAATGAATATTAATAAATGTTTAAAAAAAAGATAAATAGGACAAGAACATCTAGCCCCAATTTATAGATGAGAATATTGAGGGTGAAGTGTCAGAGAAGGGACCTGAACATGTTTCAATCATACACCTTACCTGCTGACAAGGGGTCTTTTATATTGTTTAAAGGTTTACAAAGTACCTCCCCCCCCCAAAAAAAAAAAACATAGGATCATCGATCTGGAGCTAGAATAGAATCAGAGTTGATTTATTCCAATTCTCATTTTACAAATGAGGAAACTGAGGCCTGAGGACTTGTTGAAGAACATACTGGTAGTAAACATTAGAAGCTAGATTTGAACCCAGGGCCTGTGACTTCAAAGATTGTCCTCTTTCAGTTGTAAGAGGCAATGGGAGGAAAAAAACTTGGTCCACTGGACCCTTCGGGATGAAATGATACTTTATTCTCCAGAATTTGCGTAACTGTTTATCATTTTCATTTTTTTCTACTAAGAAATATTTTTAAATTAATCTTTCTCTCCTACAACTCCCCCTACTGAATAATTTGAATTAAAAATTAAAAGTGGAGGATGATGAAGGGAAGGAAAAAGAAGACGAAGGGAACAGAAAATGAAGGGGAAGAGCCAAGAGGAAAGGGGAAGCAGAAAGGGAAGAGGAAAGGGGAACAGAAGGGAGAAAGCCATGTCCGAACACATATGTCTCTTTCTTCATTTTGAGTCAATCACCTCTCAAGTCAAGAAGTGGATGAATGGCTTGTTTCATTCATTCTTTTGGACTCATGATTTATCACTGCATTGACCAGAGTTTGAAAATCATTCTCAAAGAGTTTCAAAAATATTTTTATTCTTTAGTATCATCACTGTATAAAGGGTCCTCCTTTCTCTGCATCTCACTTACATACTTATGTTCACTTTATGATTATGATTATTATTTATAGCTCTATTCACTATGCCACTAAACTGTAAGCTTTTCCAGGACAAGGACCCTTTCTCTCACTCATCATTGTATCTCCCACCACATCTAGCACGGTGGAGGTGAGCTGCTGAAGTCTGCCTGGAACGATCAGCCAGTGATTGGCTGGACTGGGATGGAGCTGAGAAGGAGATCTCCGTTTCTGCCAGAGATGCAATGACAGCGAGCAGCGAGAAGCAGTAGACCCCGGTGTGTGTTTAGGGGACGGGGAGGAGCACACTGTTCTAGAGCTCTGGCTCAGGGAGCAGCTCTTGGCAAGACATTCTCGGAGGGTGGTAATTAGGCTATTTTAAAATGGGCTTCAGCAGCGGTAAGCCACTGGCGTTCGCTCCATCGGCCAATAGTACCCTGCAGGGGAATGTGAAGTAACGTGTGGCTAACTGGAAGAAGGACTTAAAAGGGATCTTGGATAGCACCAATATGCTCGTGGTGGGCCCTGGAAATCCTGCTTAAAGTTCTTCATTACTTTCTGTGGTTTCCTTTGGGGCTCAGGCTATACTGGTTTCCTAAGAAGCAGCCATGAAAATGCCACTTCTCTTCTCTCCCTAGAACAGCGTAGGCATGGGAACAGAAGAAATGGCCAGCGATTAGGCGTTGGTCTCCGGCTCAGCGATCCACTCCTTCTCGGAAGCTTTCTGCTGATGTCCTCCCCTTCTCTTTGCCTCCCAGAACAGCATAATAGAGATGATGATTTAGAGTTTATATTTTAAAGCAGTTGGTGATATATGCTTAGCATCTCTTTTGTGGTGCAAGGAATAAATAGCTGTCCCATACCTGATATCACTTACATTTTTATACCCAATCATTTTACTGGAAGGAACCTTGTTAATCACTTTCATTAGACGTAAGCCATACCTAAGGTTCATTTAAGAGATTTTCCCTGAGACTGGTGTAAAAACATAATTCACCAGAGAGTGAGAAAAATCCTGAATATCCTCTGCTTGGGGGAATCACACTTCTTCAGGACTTAACAAAATCCAAATGATACTAGAAGCTCTTATGAGGGGAAGAGCCACCTATACACTTCCCCCCACCCCCCAGTTGTAGGTCACAAAGTGAAAATATTTCACCAAAGGAAAATATATCTACAGCAGGGAAAGACAGTAATTTTGTTTTGGGTCTAGACTTGTGGTTTGACGCAGAGCAAAATTCATCTAAAATTTAAAGAGTTGCCTGGATACACTGAAAGGGTAGGTGACTTTGCCAGGATCACAGATCTCGTATGTGCCAAAGAAAGGATCCCAAGAAAGACTCTCTACCATATTGTCTCTGACTGATAAATAAACTAATAAATCCCTACCTTATGATACCAATTTTGGCAATAACTATAATCAGAAGCCAAAATCTTGTTACTGAATATAACTGTTTTATCACACTTTAGTTTCTGGATGATCCTTCTCTCTGAATGGCAAATTCTAAACTCAAGTGATCACACCATCTAAATATGTGAATGTTTTCTTCACACTTAAGCACATACATACATACATACATACATACATACATACATATATACATACATCCTTCTTTTTAATAAATGTGCATTGCTTCATATATTTACCTGTGTGAGAACAACAGAGATTCATACATGTGTTCCTTAAGAACACATAAAACTAAAGAATTTCTAGACTGTTTAGAGGGTATCCTTGTCCCTTTTATTCAATACATATTTACTGTGTTTTTCATCATTCTTCATACTAAAGGAAAATTTAAAAATAGAAGATGATGAAGGGAAGGAAAAAGAAGATAAAGGGAAAGGAAAATGAAGGGAAAGGGCTACGGGAAAAGGGAAGCAGAAGGGTAAGAGAAAAGGGAAAGAGAAGAGAGAGAGGAAGAAGTTGAGAAGAGAATATTAAAGGGGAATTGAGTGGAAAGGAAAGTCTGGAGGATTCTGAGTAGGCTCTAAAAGTTAAATAATAGTTCGATAGGAAGAAAAGAGTCCAAAGGGCTTGCCAGATGATACCATCATGAACCAGAGAACTGATTGTACATTATGATCCAGAGAACTGATCATTTAACATATATCCATCCTGTCAAAAGAAAGGCAGAAGAGAGCAACATAAATAAGTATATGTACCAGGCACAGATAATGTGTCCATTTGTTTTGCTTTACCATTTCTTTGTACCATGGCAGAGGATGGGAGAGAGTACCAAGAATTGACAGTGATGCTAAAAAAGAACCAAAAACTCAAGAAAACATTTTGAAAAGGAAGAGCAAACCAATATACACAATAATCACAGCAATGCAAATGGAAAGATAAAAACTAAAATCTGACAAAAAATAATACCAACCTTGGCTCCAGAGAAGTTATAAGAGAAGATGCCCTCACATGTGCAGAGGTGGGAAACTATGCATATAGAACATTGCAAAAAAATGCCAGACAATTTGATGGGTTGATTAATTTTGAAGAACTTCTTTCCTTCACTGTTCTTTGTTATGAGGTTCTTTTTTTCTATTCTTTGTCATAAGGGAAGGCTCTCTGGGAGTTGGTGAAAGAAGGCATACATTAATTAGCAAATGTAGATGATGTGAAAACAAAAGATGGGAAAAATTGTTTTCTAATAAAGTCATGTTGGACCAGTGGAATGATCATCAACAAATAGATGAATGAATAAAAGAAAGAAAAAATAATTTATTAATCTCTTTGTAGGATTTATACTAAGAATACAAATAGAAAAAGAAGATAGTATAGTCCCTGCTCCCAAGGAACTCACATGCTCACTGAGGAAAATAGCAAGTACAGCAGGGTTAACTCCAGGGCCAGTGATAAGTCCCAGTGCTTCTTAAGTGTACTGGAAAGTAAGACAGAAATGAAGTCTGTACAGTATTACAGAAGAACAGACTCAGTTCTGGTGAGCAGAAGGTATTATGACAGAGTAGATGGGTACGGCTCACTGGTCCTCTATCTTATAGGAAGAATTGTAATGGACGGTGTCCTGTTCATCAAAGTGCTATGAACAATTCTGTCCACTGTATAGTCAGGTGGCTAGAAGTGCCTGCCCATAACTGTTGGGAAATGGTCAGTAGGGCTGGCGGTTAGAATGGACCAGAGGTTTAGAGATTAGGGGTCCTTGGTATTTCCCAAGGTGAGGCAGAGTCAGCAGGAAGGCTGCGGCATACAGAGAACCTGCTAGGATCTGCACAAGTACTTCTGAGGCTGGAAGAGAATTTTCTAGGGATCTTATTCCATTGGGTCCTAGAAGACAGAAGAGGTAGGAGGAAAGATCCCCATAGAACCTGTTTCAAAGGGCCCTCTAGTGGTCCCCCAATAGTGTGGACCATCGTTAAAATTGTGCATAGACTGCTTCTAGGGGAGCATTTATAATCTGTAGTCTACCTTGAGTGAAGGCAGATTTCGGGAGGATGTAAGCATTTTATTTCAATGTAACATTGATTAAATCTCTACTGTGTGCAGAGCATAGTTACTAAGTACTATGGAAGAGAAATTTAAATATTCACAAATATTTAAATATTCACAAAGCTGCTCCCTTAATGGAGGCCAAAGTAACTCAGCGGAGTGGATTGAGATCTAGTCTTAAAGGCTGGAAATCTTGGGTTTACATTCCTCTTCAAGAAATTGTGTGAACTGATAGATTAAACTCTAAGACACTCAGGTTGTTTAGCTTTCCATTTGGGACAACATACAGGTACCAGGAAGACTAAAATGTCATCTGTGACCTCTGAGGGAACAATTTCAGTAGAGAAATGAGAGAAAGAGAGCTATGGCTTATAAAGGATTGAGAAGACAGTGGGCTGAGGAAGTCGGGTCGTTGGCATTTATTTAGGACATACCTCATAGAGTTAGTCTAAAGATCAGATTAGATAACGTAGGTAAAGCAAACCTTAAAATGTGATATAAGTATCTTAGCCTAGTAGGAGGATATAATACATAAACAAATAACTATAATAGAAAATGATACCTTGAGCATCAATTTATAAGAGGCACAAAGTATTGTGGGAATCCTGGAGAGAGAAGGAAAGAGGTAAAAGTAATATTACTGGCTAGGCTGATGAGAAAAGACCTCATGGAGGAAGTGGCATTTGAGGTAGGTTTTATGAGAATTTACAAATGGAAATGTTTACTGTCCCAAGCAACAAGTAGTTTGGTTAATAGCCAAAACCTGTAGACAGGAGCCATGAGAAAAGGCTCAAAGGGGGAAACTAAATTATGGAGAATCTTGATGAATCATAAAATTTTAAAGTTTTCGAATTTCACTCAGTCATTAAAAGGAATTGAACATGAGAATAAAATAACAAGATTTATGCATACTAAAGATTAATTGGGCAGAAGTACGAAGGATGGTTTGGAATAATGAGAGTAGAGGTAGAAAGACCTGTTGGGAGGAGGTTCCTTGCAATAATCTGAAGTTAAAGTGAGAGTTTATATTGGTCTATTTGGGAGGAGGAAGAAACAATGGGAACAAAGAGAGATTGTTCTCTAGAGTTATCAGGAAGATAAGTAGGTCTGTGGTGAACTTTGAGACAATTTCAGTAGAGAATGGAGGAGGAGGAGGCGCTCTTAACCTTTTTGTGTCATGGCTCCATTTAATGGTCTAGTATAACCTATGGATGAATCACTTCTCAAAATAATGTTTATAAATATAAAAAGTAAAATGCTTATAAAGAAATAGGATAAATCAATTATGTTGAAATATATACATATATATGTATATTTAATTCACAGACCACTGGCTAAGAACCCTTGGGTAGAGGGAAGAAAGGAAGGAAGGACACCGATTTTAAAGGGTTGAGGTGGCAGACTGAGGTCATTACAATTTAACTAGACAAAACTCTTAGTCAAATAGAATGGAAGACAAAAGAAAAAGCAGTCATTTCTGATAATAATCTTTTTTCAGACATCTAAAGGACTAAGAGAAAAGTAATTTAGGCTCTTTTGGACAAGTGCTATAATCTCATTAGCAAAGGGAACTCCTGATGAGGAAATCCCTCTACCAATGTGAATTCGCATCTGCTTCTTGACTTAGAAAGTTGCCTGGAAAACTGGGACTCTGTGACTTACCCATATTCCCAAAGTAACTCTAAGTCAGAGGTAGAGGACTAGAACCCAAGCCTTGTTTACACAGTTAATACTTGATCAAATCTCTATCCTTTCTTGTATGACATTAAAAAAGAATCTGGAACAATGAGATATTTTAGCATAAGCAAAAAAATCACTATTGTCCCAAAGACTTCCGTTGCTACCCTAATAGTCCTCTAATTCACAATTGTTCCTACAATTCGATCTTTGCAGTTAGAGCTTTCCAAAGACAATTTCATAAAGTGTCTTTCTGTATATGGAACTTGAGGGGATATTAAGAGCTATGATAACTAGTGACATTTTTATAAAGGGCTTCAAATTTTGCAAAATGCTTCATATACACTCTCTCATTCAATCCACAAACAACCATAAGAAAAGGTACAAGTATAATAATAATAATAATCAGAGGGCATGGAGGTGGAGCAAATGAGATTAACTGACTTGCAGTAGATCCCTGATCTTCCTGACTCGAAGTTACAACAGTAACAGGATTATAAGATCAAAGATTTAGGGCTAAAAGGGACCCTAAAAACCATCTAGTCCAATCCCCCCCATTTCACAGATGAGGAAACTGAGGTACTGAAAGATTCAGTTACTTGGCTCAGATCACATACTAAGTTTCTGCAGCAAGTTTTGAACCAAGGTCTCCTGGAACGTTTTTGTTTCTAAGATTCATGGTAAACCAGTATTCACTAGATAACTCATAGAGAAATCTACTACCTTTCCATGGTATTTACAAGAGCTGATAGTCTGGATCTTTCTCATTAATCATTAACGTCTATTTACCCATTTGTACTTCCTGCACTATTGCCAGTATGTTTACGGACTTGGAAAATGTACAAGTCATTTGTTTTGCCTGCTCTGCAGCTTCTAGTCTCGTCCCCTTCCTTCTCCTTCCACAGGTTAGGACAGATCTTGTTGTCTTCAAGGAAATATTAATAATGCTGCTATTTTTGAAAGTTTTCCCACTGAGCTAATGATTCAAAATATTAACTGCAAACTCTCCAGTTTCACAACGTGGATGCCTCGAGTGCAGATTCAAATCCATTTCTAAACAGATTTACACATAAAGGATTTCATTATTAGCATCGCTCTCATATTTGTGTCATTCCAGACCTGACAACAACACATGATATACTGTTTTAAGCAATGGCTGTTGCATGCAAGACTACTGAGATATAGAAGGCAGAAAGGAAAGAAGCTACAACATGATTATTCTACTTAAAGATACATACTTTTTAGAGAATCTAAATAATATCCATTTTATATTGGCAAATTAAAAGGGCAAGAAAAAGTAATAATGTCATTAACTAATTTATATTTCTTTTTTCCCCAAGAATAGGAAATTGCTTTACACCTTTGACATTTTAAGCCTGAGATTTGACATTCCTAGCCATGTTGGGTCTTTGAAAACAGCCCAAACTGACATCCTTAGAGAAGTTCACACATGGGAAAAGATGCCTTTGTCTTGTTATGGTAGCTTTTAAGCTAAACTTCAGCTTAAATCAATACCCAATCCTTTACTCATTGAAGAATGATGGGTGGAAAGCAATAATTCTTACAGGAATGCGTTGTTAGCACTACGGGTAAGTAGTGCTTACCCAGACAGATAAGAATAAAGGGAAATTCATTCATGTCAGTTTTATTTTCCTTGTTCTACTCCACACAAACAACGTAGTGTTTCACCTCTGGGGTGTCTTCCAAAAGCATGTCGAGGAAGACTTGCTCCCACTTCTGTCAAAGAAGAAAGGATCTGGAAGAAGTAGACGGACAGAAATCCAGCTTACATTTGTACTGTGATATGTAAAAAATAAGAATATTGACTGTTTGAGCTACAGAAAAGTTGGAGAAAAAAACAGATCTTTTTACAGGTGAAAAACTGAGGCTGAGAAAGGTTAGGTGATGTTTCTAGATCTATTCCTATTTAAGGTCAGAATCTCAGAATTTGAAAGCTAGACTTTACCAACTATCCAGTCTAATTCACTGCCAAAAAGAATTCCTACTACCACACCTCTAACAAGGAGTCATTCAGCCTCCCTTCCAGAAGACCTCAAGTACATGAGAACTTAACCATCTTTTGAGGCAGCACATTCCACTTTTGGACAACTCTTTAATTTTTAGGAAGTTTCTGGCTTTTTAATAATTTTTTTCCTCTCAAAACTCAACTTCCATTCAGTTCCCTTAATTTTATCCTCTGAGGTCAAATGAACAAATCTAATTCTTCTTCCACAGATGACAATCCTGCTATTTGAGGACAGCTCCTACATTCCCCCATAAGTTTTCTCTTCTCAAGGCAAGACATTTCTAGCTCTTTCCATCAGTCTTCACATACTATAAATTGCAACACTTTTCAGAGGTGGGATTCAAACCCAGGTCTATCTTCAATAAGCTTCATATTTTTTAGACCATTGTATTTTAACTGTCAATCAATTATTTGACAAGTATTCTACAACTGAATTGCTTTGAAAATTATGGGCTGTTTAGTATTCAAAGGGAAAGCAACACTAATTCTGAGGATTTTAAAGTAAACTAAAGACTATTCAATGCTTTCATTATGTCTCTGAAAGCTATGTAATTGAGGCTTTTGCATTAGGCACACAGTTCATTTCACCTTTAATTAGGAAGGAGGTGCCAATATTTCCTTTTTTCCAGGTAGCCATTATTAGGTAATGTATACTGAATTGTTTGGAGTAAATTCATTGTGGTGTGTGACAATTTCAATTTATAATTCTCGAGAACTCTTAGCGTTACTATGAAAATCAGTGAACTAATATTCATTGCCGAAACGTACCAAACGAAATCTGTCTTTTCTGACAAGACTGCAAAAGGGAAACACAATAATGTGAGTCTTTAAAAAAAAAAGAAAGAAAAGAAAAGAAAAAACGAGTCATTTAATTATTATCTCACAATCCCTGGAACCACTTAAATGGAAGACTAAGGCATAATAGAATGCAGTAACTAGAAAGTACAATTACTGAAACAGAACAGAAATCAGAGAAGGAAAAAAAGCACAGCTGACAACCTTGTTATTTAAAGAAAATTATATTTAAGACCCTCAATGATGTCAGAAAATATTTAAAGTGTCTCCAAAAAGAACAATAAGAATATTAAACATAGTTTATTTCTCAAGTCCTCTACTCCCTCTCCCCCCACTCCTATTCCAAAGAGGA
Organism: Gracilinanus agilis; assembly: GCF_016433145.1. Lineage (NCBI taxonomy): Eukaryota > Metazoa > Chordata > Mammalia > Didelphimorphia > Didelphidae > Gracilinanus > Gracilinanus agilis. The sequence goes on from NC_058134.1 coordinate 251,180,496, forward strand.
AAAAGCTCAAAAGTTCATTAAACTGAGGGTAGTTAGGTGGCTCAGTGGATAAAGGACCAGGCCTGGAGACAGGAGGTCCGGGGTTCAAAATTGGCCTCAGACACATAGCTGTATGACCATGTGCAAGTTACTTAACCTCCATTGCCTGCCCCTTACTGCTCATCTACCTTAGAAACAATAAGAGGGAAGGAAAGGGTTAAAAAAAGGTAATTAAATTGAAGGGATACTTGACAATATTTTTTTAACAGGATGATTGAGAGTGTCAGTGGAAAGGATGGCAGGGTATTAACCTGAGAAATGATATAGAAGCATGATAAGACAATTTTAATCCATTCTTCTAGCCCTTTCTTTTAGTCTTTCCATACCTCTTATACCCAACTGACTAAAATTCATAACTCTACTACAGCACCTGGTCCAGTACCATATATAATCTAGGCACTTAATGGATATGTGAATGAATGAATGAATGAATGAAACTGAGTAGGCTAGAATAGCAGTCTGAAAATTTCAGAGGAAGATAAATAAATAGGTCATTTAAGTTACTGCATTGGTGTACCAGAAAAAAATACACATACAAAATTTCCTTCCACCAGTCAACTTCTAAAAATAGGCATGCTCACTTAAGTAAACAGTAGATATTTTGCCATCTTCATATTATTAGATTTTAATTGTTTCCTGAAATATTAGAGTGCACAGCTTCATGTACAGTTGCCTCTTATAATCCTTCTTTCCTATGCAATTAGTTCACAGTTTCACAGACTCCAAAATAATTTTAATGTTTCTGCTGAAAGCATAAAAAATCTATTTTCTATGCATCAGTTCTCCCAATGAAGTGTATGTCTTTAAGTGTTTTTAAATCAGGACCAGTTTCCTCCATTAGAGTGATAAAAAGCAGAAGATACAGCCCGGTCCAGCCCTAAACATTTATAATCTAATTTGGAAGGGAAGGGATTAAAAAACATGCACACATAAATGAAAAACATTTTCATATTTTCCCATTTTGATAATAAATATATAGATATAGTGGAGAATAAAAAAGCCTGGCATGCTATGGTCCACAGAATCAGAAAGAGTTGGATACAACTGAACAACTCAACAACAACAAAATTCCCAATATACAAAAAGACACTTAATGAACTAGAGTGAAAGAATCTTAGCCCAAAGGGGAATAATCCTGAATCACACATATGAGGGCAAAGATACAGGATCATAGATCTAAAGTGATAGGGAACTCTAGAGGCAATCTGGTCCAGCCCCATCATTTTACAGAGAAAACTATAAGGAGAAGGGAAGGATAACTTATCCATGATCAAATAGGTGATAAGCTCCAGAGGAGGGATTTAATTAGAGGAGTGGGTATTTGAGCTGGAGCTTAAAAAGGATGGATAGAAATTGAAATTGAAAATATTTAATAAATCTTGGAAGCTTATGATACAAACGTATTAGAGGAAAAAGGCAAAATCATATATGAAGAACATTTTTCATCATGAATCCTGCATGCAATTGCAATGGAACACTGTGTTGATCAGAGAAGCTAAGGCTTTCACAGTTGATTGTCCTTACGATATTGCAGCTACTGTGTAAGTTGTTCTCTTGGTTCTCATTTCACCTTGTATCAGTTTATAAAACTCTTCCTAGGTTTTTCTGAATCCATTCCCTTCTTTTATTTACACCATAGTAATAATCCATCACATTCAGATATGATAACTTGTTCAACCATTCCTCAATTGATGGGCTTCGCCTCAGTTTTCATTTCTTTGCCACCATAAAAAGAACTGATATAAACATTCTTTGTACACATGGGTTCTTTCCCTCTTTATTGGACCTCTTTGAGCATAGATCTAGTATCAGTATTTAGATAATATAAAAACTGATAGCTTCTTTGCATTAAAGATCCCTTAACTAAATTGTTCATCCTGATTTTCCTTTTTTCCATTTATATTCTGTCTCTCTTTTTCTCTGTCTCATATGTATATGTGAGAGATATAGATATAAATATATAGATTTGGTTATAAATATAGACATCTATATATACTCATATTTTCCACTGATTACGTATACATTTTTTTAAAATAAAGCTATATAACAGAAAGTTCAAGTTCTCATGTGATTTTTATTTCTTTTTTGTTGAAATCTTTATTGATGATTATTAATTTTTCAATAAAAAAGAAAAACTTACACAAAGAAGTAAATTTGAGAAGAGTGACCTAAGAAGCTCCAGGGAAGATGAGAATCACAATAGCTCTGTTAAGATATCTCAGGGAGAAAGACACATTAAATGTAGATACTAAAGAATTTTAATTAGAGTTCCTACAAGATGTATCCTAGGTAGTCAGGACTTAGGACCCAAATTATTGGGCCAACCTGGTGCTCAAGAATAGCTAAATGAAGGTAGCACACCCGAGGAGGCTAAAGTCAAGCAAAAGCAGGAAATCTGCCATGTCAGGCTCCTCTTCAATTTTATGACTTTGAGGCTTTTTCTGTCCAGAAAAATATAAGGCAAAAGGATTCCAGAGAAGCCTCTTGAGCATTACCATGGCTACAGGGCAGGAACAAAGACCAAAATTTAAGACTCCCACAGCCAAGTCTAGACCCTAGCTTGATAGGGCATGACTTCCCATGATTTTAGTGTGGGAATTGTCACAGCCTGGTAACACTGTATATTACATTTATGCCATCTCTCCTCATGAGAAGCCTTAAGTGATTTCAAGACATAGCTATGGGTTCTAAAGAAGACGGGTACAACTGTGTTTCAAATGGAGGAATAGGCCAACTGCAATGGGAAAACTCCCAGACTATGAGGAATGATAAAAAACAGTGGAATCAGTATTTTCTGAACTGAATATTATCAATTGATAATTATTTGATAGAACCACAAAAGAGAATGATTAACTTCCCAAGCTTTCACCATTATCAGTTTTCAATAGTATGTGGCAGTGTCAAAGGAATAATGAAAAGAAATAAATAAATTAGAGGTTATCTAGAAACCTAACCAAAGCCAATGTTTTTTAACTGCTTCCACCCTAAAACTTTTGTCCAATAGGGTTGGAAATTGTATTAAATTTAGAGTCAGGAAGATATGAGTTTAAATCTTGCCTTTACACACCATTGGTTGTGTCCTAAGAGTCATATTAGATTTCTGAGCCTCATTTCTATAATATGCAGGCTACAATAATAAGCAGGTGTCCCCTTTGTAGGGATGACTTGAGACTCAGATAAGAAAATGCACATAAAACACCTTTTTTAGCTTTAGTGATCTAGATCTAGATTAAAGCCGATGGTTATTACTATTTTTTTCCAGAATTGATTACACTAGAAGTTGGGAAGACCTAAGTTTGAGTCTTGCCTTAGCCACTTACAAGCTGTGTGACCATGGGCAGGCGAGCCCCATCCATAAAACGAGAGGGCTGGATTCAATGCCTCTTCTACCTCTAAATCTATGATCCTGTGATTAATGATGTAGGGCACTGCCAGTGAGAAAATTCCCTCTACCAATGCAGATTTATAACTCGTCTGAAACTTAAAGCTTTACAAAAGTGCCTAGAGAAAAAGAAAAAAACTGCCTAGAGATATTGAGAGGATAGTGACTGCTCCATGGTCTCCCAGGTAGGATAAAATGTCATGAAATTTCCAGAAGAAATTGAATAAGACAGGTGAAATGCTATAGAAAATGAAAATTTAAAGGTATAGAAATTATTCCAATGAGGATAAAAAGGGGCAACTCTCTAAAGAGACTTAAAGTTGATACAAAAAGAACTCAAAGACCAAACCAATTTTAAAAGGCACATAAGAAAGCAATGTTAAGTCACAGAAAATGAGTTTGACAGCCCGCAGTGGTATGAATCAGAGGCAGAACTTGAAACCACATCTTCATAACGCCAAGGCTAGCCCCCTTTGCATAAGCCAACCACGTCTTCATGATGCCACGCTAGCTGGCCCCCTTTGCATTCTGCTAAACAGAAACAAAATAAAAGTAATCTTTTCTACCTTCCCCTCCACTGGTGGATGGGAAAAGAACAATGAGATGATCCGGAGGAAGGGAAAAAGAAAAAGAGAGAGGCAGAACGCCCAGAGACTCTACAAATGAGATAATCTGAATAATCAAAAGCTGGCCTCACACTCCATCTGCCATACTTCAGAAGACTTTCCAAACTGAAGCCAGAGCCACCGAGTGAGTCATTTATCACACAGGCTGTTCCTTATAAAACATAACCTTGTCAATGGAACCATTTCACTTAGTTTAACAGTCCTGATTACTCGGTAGTCCAAACGAAGTACACCCATCTAACCAAAGCAGTATCTCCCAGACAGACCTTCTGCCAAAGCCCACATTTGCTCCTTTTTCTTCACTCCAACTTGCCCAAAATAAAGCCTTATTATTTACAGCAAAAATCCCCAGACTTTCAATAAAGTGACAAGTAAATAAATGCATACGTATCCCACAGCTCCTGAAGACTTACTCAAACCTACAGCCTCGTGAAGAGCCAACATTTCCGATCTATGTATTTCTTGCCAAAAATTCCCCCTGCTCTACAATTTGTATATGGCCTGCTAAATACTTTTCATAAATTATGTCCTGACAGCATGTTATTTCTAGTTACTGAAAATATTACTATATCCACTAACATATAATTTTCTCTTTTTAAAAGATGAGACAAACACTGGACCATTATAACCCAAGTCCTCCCAACACACGCCAGACCCTTCGGAGCCCAGGATGCTGGCACGGGACGGCTTCGGGGATTCTGAGCATGATAAGTGTGCTCTGGTGCCCACGGTAACCTTTCCTACCAGAGATCACGAAGCACAATTAGGAGCTGATGACAATTTATGACGGTATGCCCTGAACATGCAAGAACAGACGTATGGTTGAACAGTAGCAGCTCATTGTTTTAACCTGGCAAATGCACAGAGGCTCACAGAACTGGCCCTGGGTTCTAGAAACAATCGCTGTGATTGCTAGCACATGTGTATGTTAGATAGCTCCAAAGGCATCACTTCAAGGCATTGGAGGATTTGAGAGCTGGAAGGGGCCCCAGAGATCATCTAGTCCTGCTATACCCACTTTTATCATTGAGGAAACCAAAGCCCAGAGAGGTGGGGGACACGACTAGTGAATGACGGATCCAGAAGAGGTGGCTCAGTAAATAGAGAGCCAGGTCTGGAGAAGGGAGGACTTGGGTTCAAATTTGGTCTCAGACACTTCCTAGCTCGGTGGCCCTGGGCAAACTACTTAATCCCAATTATCTACCCCTTACCAATCTTCTGCCTTAGAACCAATATTTAGGATCAATGATAAGATGGATGGTATGGGTTTAAAAAAGAGTTGAGACTATAAAAGAGGATTTATTTTTACTGTTTAGTTATTATTACTTAATTATTAATTATTCCAAGTGCCCCTTTCATCCCATCAATAATTCTATCACTTTGTTTTTTTGACCGAAGAGGAAGGGTGGTGAATCCTGCCTTGGCCATTGGCATTCGTTTGTTGTTGTTCGGTCATTTTCAGTCATGTCCAACTCTTCAGGCCCCCTTTTGGAATTTTCTTGGCAAAGATACTGAAGGGGTTACAGGAAAGTGAGGCAAACAGAGTTAAATAACTTGCTCAGGGTCACACAGCTAATAAGTGTCTGAAGCAAGGTTTGAGCTCAGGAAGACATCCTCCTGACTCCAGAGCCAGGGGAGCCAGGGCTGTATCCCAGAGCCACCTCCTGCCCCTTAGTGGTTGTTAGGGGGTTGGAATCTATGACCTTGAAGGCCACTGCAGTTCTCAAATACAATGATCCTGAGATTGATTTCCATATCAGCCAGTAGAGTTATTTTCTGCTTTGGTGAAATATTCTTTTCATTGTGCTCGAAGCATATACACCTACAAAAAGAAAGGGCACAAGGTATATACTTGCAATCATCCAACTATATGGTGTTGGCTAAAAAACAAATTTGTTAAATTTAATCTTAATAATAATATTTTATATAATTATATGTTATTGTATTAATTATATGTTGTTGTATTAATAATTATTATTATATTAGTCATTTAATTCATGTTCATTTAATTAGATTTAAAATAAATAAATTTAAATAAAATTTAAAAGGGGGTGGGTAGGTGGCTTAGTGGATTAGAAATGGAAGGTACTGGGTTAAAATATGGTTTCAGTCAGCTACTATTTGTGTGACTGTGGGTAAGTCACTTAACCCCCATTGCCTTTACCACTCTTCTGCCTTGAAACCAATACTTAGTATTGATTCTAAGACAAATGGTTAGGATTTTTTTAAAAAGTTGTTGTCTAGGGTAAAATAGAAGTCATCTCACTGCTATGCTTCTACAAGATACAGACTAGTTATGGTCACATGGCACACTGGATACAGGATTGGGCTTGGAGTGAGGAAGGCATGGGTTCAGATCCTACCTCTTACCCTGTTTAGGCAAGTCATTCAATCTCTCAGAACCTTAGGCAACTCCCTGTGACTTACATATTCCTAAAGCATTGACCAGATGCAATCCATTTGGTCATTCCAAAAGAGGAGTTGTTCATAATTGTTTCCTATATGGCAGAGATTCATAACTTGGGGTGCAAGATAAATAGACAGACAGACAGACAGACAGACAGAGAGAAAGAGAGATAGATGGATGGATAGATAGATAGATAGATAGATAGATAGATAGATAGACAGACAGACAGACAGACAGACTAACAGATAAAGAGAGATGGATGGATGGGTAGATGGATAGATAAGATAAGATAAGATAAGATAAGATAAGATGAGATAAGATAAGATGAGATAAGATAAGTTGGGGTAGGATAAGATAAACAGATAGAGAAATAACTATTTCAATATACTTGGCTGCCTCCATAATCAAATGCATATTGTTTTACGCAATTAAAATACATGATTCTGAGAAAGTATCCATAAATTTCACAAGACAACAAAAGGGTCCTTTATGTATATACAGATAGATAGATAGATAGATAGATAGATAGATAGATAGATAGATAGATAGATAGATAGACAGACAGACAGACAGACAGACAGACACATCCTCGGGATAAGAGTCCCTGCTATGGGGAGAATAGGTGACCATATCTTTTTCCCTCAGGATCTCTCCTTCAATTCTGAAGTCACTCCAGAATCCCTAAGTTTTAACTGTCCTAAAAGAGCAGTAACTTTATTAAGCCACATGTATTAAGGACCTAATTATATACCATAGAAAGAAAATAGTATTTAACAAAGAGGCTTCCATATATTTTCTATATCTCACATATGACATATAACCTGGTTCACAGGGGTCAGTTAGAGATCAGAGGGAACGAATCTGGGGAGCAATAAAACAAAACGCATTACATCTTAACTTAAACCATCATCCCTCAAAGCAGGCATAGAATTTTACACCACATTCTCTCTCATTCTTCTTTATTACAAAGAGAACAAGTTTAATAACAGACGAAGCCACAAAATACATCCGTTTAACTAGCCATTCCCAACCAATACAAGTTTCATGAGTATGATTTTGATGTCTTTTTCATATGATACTTCTTTCCTTTCATCATTTGCCAGAATACAGTATCACGGAGTTAAGGGTATTTATAGTCAATAGCCAACTATATTCAGGTACAGAAATTTTGGCATGACATACTCCCAAAGAACCAAGAATAGTTACAGGCTTCTACACCAAACATCCCCAAAATATCCATCAGTCTTATGCTAAACATAGTGGTGAGAGGAGAGATAGTCTTACTATACCGCACATGTCAAGGGAGGAGGGAGGGAGGTGACACAGAAGCTTAGAGTAATGGGCCTGCATTAGGTCTTAACATAGGGTCCATGAACTTTTAAACCAATATTCTGATTAACTATAATTCACTATAATTAGTGTCTTTAATAATCTCTACATTTATTTTATCCATTTGAAAGCCTTATTCTGAAAAGGGACCAATGGGTTTCACCAAATAACCGAAGAGTTCCAGGATGCACGAAAAGGTTTAGAAGGTCTTTTTAAGACACAAAGAGAATGAGTAAATTGCCCATCATCACACAAGTAGTAAGAGTCATGAGTGACATTTTCATCTAAATCCTCTGACTCCAGAATCATGCTTCTTTACACTACAGTAATATATAAATCCTATTTCTTTTTCTATATTTCAAACCTGGCACAAAGGCTTCCCAAAAGAAGTTTTCATTTTATCCCAATAGGGAATGCCGTAGTATTTTTTTTTAATTTTATTTATTTTTTAATTGAGATTCCACCATTATAAACAGAGAGAACAAAAAGAAATAGCTTATTTTTTTTTCCTTCAGCATCTTTATTTCCTATATCATTGTCTAACTCACCAACCCCTACGGACATAACACAATCTTGACAGTTGCACTACAGACTAGATAGTTCATTTAGATCAAAATATATCATCACCTAAAGCACACAGAGTATGTCAATAAAAACCTCTTTTAAAATCTATCTATATATACACAAACACTCATATCTCTTTATATAAAGATACAAATGCATATATTTTTACCAGGAAATCTTAAAAGAAAGAACAGTATTATAGCAGATACCCCATATGTAAAAAATTGATTTTTAGACTCAATAGTTCTATATTCTCATAAATTAACTCCATTTAGAAAACCACACAGTAGTTTTAATCTAATTTAAATGCTCATCTGAACCACTTCTATGTGTTATTCTACTCCTGATGTTTAATTCATGTTTTCCCCTCCCTGATCTTCATAGCAAAGGTGAGAGAATAAACTCCAAAAAGCAAATGATTTAATAAACTAAGTACATATCAGTCTCTTTCCTATCCTCCAATAACTTGGCCGGACTAAACAAAGGGTGAATGAAAGAAAAATAAATTAGAAATCATATGAGGATTCATTGAATATATTATACAACCAGTGTTAGATTTTGAAATTTTTTTAATCTAAATGTTCTCTATTATAAAAATCGAATCATATAATTTCAAAGTCTTAAAAACATATTAATTATAAGAAAAAACAAGAAAGTAAAGTTTCTTTTTTTTTTTCCTTTTAAGGACAATAAGAGGGGAAGATTTTTAAAAAGTCCAAAAGAAATACGGGTAAGAATAATTTAGCTCTCGAAATTAAAAATCCCTGCCACTAAAACTCCATATTATTATATTCTGTCTTTCATCCTTTCTTCCTATATTAAGTATTGATCAAGCGAGAGCATGACCCTTTGGGGAATGTGATCAATAATATTCCCAATTAGAATTTAGCATCTGTTCATTTGTCTTGTTTACAAGCACACAACTTCACTTTAGTTGCTCAACGGGTCAAACGCTTCCAAAAGTTGGGCAGGGATTAGTATGATGGCTGGCATTAAAAGTGTCTGCTACTACCTAAAACATCTCTGCTTGTGACTAAGAAAAAACAAAACCACCCTGTCTCAGAAACACATTATCTCTATAATCAAAAAGTCCTTTTATCTCTTAGCTTCAGTTTCTTTATCTATAAAATGAGGCTTTCCTCAGAGGGTTGTGGTGAGGATTCATCAAGATAAGGTGAGCACCAACCTTAAAGGTCCATCTAAATGCCAGTTATCATCATCATCATCATCATCATCATTATTATTAGGCAGTATGGTTTAGAGGAAATATAATAGACCATAGACTTAGGTGCAAATCCTCAGTAAATCAGTGAACAAGGATTTATTAATCACTTATTATGTGTCAGACCCTGCCCAGCAATAATGCAGCCATGAAGAAAAGAAAAAATAATCTGTGCCCTCAAGACGTTCACCTTCTAATTGGAGAGGCATCATGCAAACAAAAAGGTGTATATAAGATATTTATGGAATAGATGGAAGTCATCTCAGAGGAAAAGGCATAGGGGTGGGATGGGGGGGGCCCGCAGCAAGAGAGAAAAGGAAATGCTTCCAGCTGAAACAGGGAGTCAAGTCTTAAAGGAAGGCAAGAAGCAGGTGTGAGGGAGCAAATCACTCTGCCTCTCACAAATATAGTTTATGTGAACCTGAAAAAGTTATTTAAGCTTCAAGACCCCCAAAAACTCTTTAAGACAGTAAGTTACAGAGCAAGGGTCAACACAACATTGCTAGAAATCATTCCCTCACCTGGAATTCTCTATACCAAAGAAATGACAAATCTTAGCCTGTTTTATTGGAGGAAGAAGAGGAGGAGAAGGAGAAATAGTAGTAGCAGTGATAATAGAAGGAGAAACAGGAGTAATTGTAGTTGTGGCTATGATGGTGGTGGTGGTGGTGGTGGTGGGAGGAGGAGTAATTGTGATGGTTTTTGTTGCTCGTGTTGGTAGCAATTGTAATGATAGCAGGAGTAGTAATAGTGGTAGTAGTAGTAGTGGTAGTGATGGTGGTGGTAGTGGTAGGAAGAGAAGGAAACAGCACTTAATAGCTAGGTAATCTTGGTCAAGTCATTTAATTTCTGTTTGCCTCGGTTTCCTCAACTGGAAAATGGGGATAACAATCTGACTTACCTAGTCACGTTGTCACAAAGCTCAAATGAGATTTTTGTGTGAAGCACCCAGGACAGTGCCTAGCAAATAAGTATTGAATAAATGCTTTTATTTTTCCCCTCTTATATCTACCCTCACCTTCAGCAGGACTCTAGTGGCTACTCTATTTATTAAGAGAAGAAGTCTAGAATGATCTCAATCTGCAATCAAAAGGGGGAAAGGCAGAATAAACTGAAAGGGGAAAATTAAGGTTTTAAGACTCAGGCAGTCTTGATGTCCATGTACTTTGCTTAAAATTAGGGCATGATAGTGTCTGGTACATTTGCTATTTCCTGCTTGGTGCCCCTTAAAAGAACTATTTTTATTTATCTTTTTATCCCCCCTCCAATGGCCCAGGATAATGGTGCCTTGCTCATAAGAGGTATTCAAGAAATATCCATCACATCAATGCCCTCTTTGTACTTAACAGGCTTGTTGTAAGGATTTCAAAATGTTTTATCGGGTGACGCGACTCCCCGTCTTACTTGGGTTTCTGAGTGCCAAAGTATTCATTCCAGCATTCAAAACAAGAGGAAATGGTCAGGATCAACTTTGACTATAACTTGTCCCCGATTCTTCCATGAATAAAAACTGTGGACACACTTTATTTTTATATATGCTTACATAACTATATGTAAAAATAAAGTGTGTCCAGTTTTTATTTTATTTATTATTATTTTATTAATAGAATTTATAGTGATATAATACTATATAATATATACTACATATAGTACTCTCTATAATGCATTGTATATTATATGTAACTTATATTATATGTAACATATATGCACATAATCTATCATATGCAATATATGTATATTGTACATTATATGGTGCATAGCATCATGTAATGTGTTTGTTATATGCTATATTGTCATGTGTAACATGCATGCTGTGTATTGCATGATATATAACATAGTTGTTACATTATATTATTTGTAACATATGTACACATAATATATTGTTTAATATGTGTTTTATAATGTGTAATATATATAATATATACCTATATACACACATACAGAGATACACAATCGATGTATACACATATGCACGTGTATACATCATATATGTGTGTCTGCTATTAGATATTGTTACTACACACGTGAATATGCTATATATTCTCAGTGTTACCGTGGGGGGAGCGAAAATGAACAAAGAAGGGGCTTTCTCCTCTACCTCAGCTCCCCACGACGTCACATTCACTGAAACAGGCTTAGAAACGACTGCTGAGCTAACAGACCTTTCCACGATAGATGCATCTCCAGGGAGAATGATTAGCCAACGTGCATCTTCCTTTGTACACAGATCTGTGAAGTTTTTCTTTGTTTTTAATGAGAACGATTTCTTTCCCCTGTTTTGTGCAGTTCTTCAAACACTTGCTCCACTGGGAAAACAAACATTGTTCATTCTGACACATCAAAAAATTGTAGGGGAACTCCACACATGGAAGAAGAAGGCTTTACAAGAAACAAGGAAGAGAGACAGATGGGCATTTTCATAATGTTGTCTGTTGTGCACAAATCTTTTCATTTTCTCTCTTTAATGAATGCCGCAACATCTTGTATTTCTTACCCGTCTAAGCTAAATTTTGTTCAAAGTAGGTGACCAATGCAGGCAAGAAGAGCATTTCTGTGGTTATGTTTAATTTGCACATGTGGAAACAGATCGAATCTTCCAAAAGAATATTCAAAGTCCCCACTCCATCAAAACCACAGGACACACGAAACATATGTCTTTTTGTTTCCTTTTTAATGTCAGGATCTCCCTCTCCTGCCCAGGAAGGATCAAAATGCAGGAGCTCCTCAAAGGTGTGATCATACTCCTGAAAAGCTCAGGCAACTTGACCAGGTCTCTACCCAATATGGACTGTTTCTCTCCTCCCTGGCAATCTGGAGCCCCCCCTGCCCTCAGACTCACTCTATTGATGCTGGGCTTAATGAGGGCACCAGAGAGGCTTAGCCCACTGCAACCCAGAACTCCCAATTTCAAGAGAACTGACAGCCTCAACCTACTCAGAAGCAAGGATTAAGGGAATAAACCAACCCAACTGGCCAGGCACCCTTTTCAAAATTGGAAGAAGATGACAATTATAGGTCAGCAGCTTTAGATTTCAAAGAAAGAAAGTTCTTAGAGACCATTTTTTCCCATGGCTGTGTCTACTTAGATTTTGTTGCTGTGGCTGTTTTTTAATTAATGTTTTTTCTTCGTAGTATTATTATGAATGGCAACGCTGGTATTAGAACCCAGGTTTTTTAACTTGATCTCTGGGCTTCAGTTTCTCATCTATAAAATGAAAGGGTTGAAGCTCTAAGGTACTTTCGAGTTACAAATTTATGATTCTATGAAGTCCTATAATCTTAAGAGTTCTCAGTAGTATACTCTTATAGTCAAGGTAGTTCTGGTAAATGTTTAACAACTGCCTAGGTAGCAGTGAGAGGATGTATCATGGCACATTTTAAAGTTTAATCTAAATTATTAACATTTTCTCCACCACTTTCTTAAATCTATATAATCAAGAAAACATTAAGTCAAGCCCCGATTTGCAGATTTGCTGCTTCCAGAGGTGTAAAAGTGAAAATTTAACAATCAGCTCTTTGGAATCATTATGAACTGGTTCTGGAATACTCATAGACATGGTACATATGACTTAGTATTGTATCATAATACTCTCTCAGAATGTTTAAGAAAAGGGGGCAGCTGGGTAACTCAGTGAATTGAGAGCCAGGCCTAGAGACGGGAGGTCCTAGGTTCAAATCTGGCCTCAGACCCTTCCTAGCTGTGTGACCCTGGCAAGTCACTTGATCCCCATTGCCTAGCCCTTACCACTCTTCTGCCTTGCAGCCTATACTATGTATTGGCTCCAAGACAGAAGGTAAGGGTTTAAATAAAATTAAAAAAAAAAAAAAAGAATGTTTAAGAAAAAATGCAATAGAGGGAAGGAAAAGATTTATGCCTTCCTAAGAAGAGCTGAAATGCTTACCATTCCTCTGGTATTCTGCAAGATAAAATTTAAAATTATTATTCCACGTTCTTTGTACAAATTAAAGTTGGAATATCATAAACGAGAAGCTCAAACAATATCCAGATTTTCTTAAATGGATGTCACTTGTCTAATGTCACACAGAGGGGAAAAAAAAAACAGAGAAAGTCTAGCAAATTCCATTTTGAAACAAAACATCCCTGTCACATAAGCCTAAATGAATATTAAAACTTTTTGCCCAGGCTTTCAGATCCAGTTAGACATGTACATTTCCCATGACTAACATTTTTGCATTTGAGTAATGGAAGGAGAAATGCTGAGTTATCTCCCCAAAGTGAAAGCTTTGGTTAGTCACATGAAATCTCTAATCAAAAACTTACATCCTCTTCCTTTCTTCCTGCATCTATACTTCCACAAGATCTCTTAAACACTATTCCCTCGTAAAACGTTATTCTTCTCACTCTAAAGTAGAAGGGGGGGAATTTACACACTTCTAATGGCTGGAGGCATTTCATTTCCTTTCTGAAGAATTCTTTACATTTGCTGTCGATCAAATATGTGCTTTCCCGGTTTTTTCCAACTGTCTTAATCCTCACCCATTTTCTCTCTGGTCAAAATCAAAGAAAAGATGGGATGGTACAAAGAACATTGCATTGAGAGTCAAAAGAAATGAGTTCAAATTCCAGATCTCCTACTTCCTAAGCCAATGGTTTTATTAAAGAGTTGCACAACATTTTTGGCCTCGGTCTTTCTTCCAGAGTCATCAAAGTCCAGTGGGAAGACAAAAGTCAGGAAAGGGGAAGGGAAAGGAAGAGAAGTCAAGACAAGGCAAGGCTAGGCAAGAGAGTAAGTATTTATACGGGGCTTACTACATGCTGACACTGTGTAAGTGCTTTATAAATATTAGCTCATTTGACCTTCACAACAGCTCTGTGGGCTAGATGTTATTATTATCCCCATTTTGCAGTTGAAGAAATTGAGCTTGGCCAGGGTCATACAGCTAGTAAGTGCCCAAGGCTGGATTTGAATGCAGTTGTAGGCAGGCACTCTATACACTACACCACCAGCATCATGGGAGTTGGAAACAGTTCTATTTTTTTTTTTTGTAGCAAAATCCAGACAATGTAATAGAAGGGTTTGAATAGGAAACACTGAAAGGAAAAAGAAAGTGTCATTTTTCCTCAGATATACAACCGAGGGAGGCATAAGGGGTAGGGGGGGTAAGAGGGAGACAAAAACAAATCCTTTAACCTGAAGTGATAGTTGGAAAGGAAACTTCAATAAAAACCACTGATTTTTATGATATGGCTTCCAAAGCCCATATTTTCCCATCACTGCCATAAATAATTCTGCTGATATAAAAATCCCTCCAAGGCTTACATAATGCAAGCTCTGCCTGAACAAGTTCACGTATTCTCAGCTCCTGGCAATATCTATGAATCACCACTACAAAACAGAGGGAAAACTACAAAATTACAACATCCCTTGAACTACTGCTAATTAATTTATTGCTTGTTATTTGTAAAAATGGTGATGTCTTCTAAAGCTAGATACAAGCTTCTTAAGGCGAAGAGCTGCTTGGTTTGTCTTTTTTAACCCCCTCACACCCAACTTAGCAGGGGCGGCTAGATGATACAGTAAATACAGTGCTGGCTTTGGAGTCAGAGAGACATCTTCTTGAGTTCAAACCTAGCCTCTGAAGTTTATTAGCTGTGTGACCCTGGGCAAGTCATTTAACCCTGTTTGCTTCAGTTTCCACATCTGTAAAGTGAGCTGGAGAAGGAAATGGTAAACTACTCCAGTATCTCTGGTCAAAAAAAAAAAAAATCCCAACTGGGGACACAAAGAGTTGGAAATGAATGAAAATGACTGAACAACAATGAATAGAACTCAACTCGATGCTTTATGGTGAGACCCTTAATATATACTAGCTGAACTGAAGTGCTACGACCCAATTAGACTGTCTTGAGTGTGGGATCTCTTTCCAAGCACCAACTTTTAGGAAGGATGTTGACAAAGTGGACCATAGCCAAAAGAATATGACCAGGTGAGTAAAGAGCCTCAGCTGAAGGAAACTGTGGGCTAGGTGAAGGAGCTGGCCCTAATTAGCACGGATAAAGAAAACTTAGACAATACATAATCACTGACTTTACAAGGATCTGAAGAGTTCTCAGGAGGAAGAAGGGTTAGACTTAGTCTACTCCACTCCAGAAGGCAAATGCTGAAACAACAGGTAGAAGTTGCCAAGCAGCAGATTTCCATTCAACCTGATTAGGTGGAGGGTTAGGGTTGGGGGGAAGTTGGTCCACCATTCCCTCAATCACAGAAAGCAAAGGCATGCTGAGAAACCAGGGAGTAATGTGTCAAAAACAAAGTACAAGACTGACCCTATATTTTGTTTTCCCCTTCTTTAATGGGAAGGTGCTCTATTTAATGGGACATTGTATTTCAATGCAATTGCTTTTCTTTTTTAATCTGTGTATTTTATTTTATGCATTCTAAACTATTATTTTGAGGAGGAGACCTTGACTCAAAAATCATTTAAAACTCCTCTGCATTAAAGGAATATTTAACATTAAAAAAAAAAAAAGAATTAAAGGGACAATTTTCCACTGGTCAGTCCAAGATTGGTCATGTCCATGATGGTCCTTAAAACACAAGAAAATATTACATTACTGAGTTGTAATTGAAATAAATTAGAGGTAAGGAGCTGCTCTGTTAAATGTTACCCCTGCACTTCTACAAGAGGTTGAGGGGGAAATCCTTCTTTCCTTTTGTTTTAATTGGCTATGACGACTTATAGCAAAGGTGCTCCTCCAGCGGGATTCACCGTGTCCAGCAGGAAGCCAAGAACTACATACACTGACAGAGAGTGAGAGGGCAGAAAGTTTCTACAAAATTATGACCCTGGAAGTAGAGAAGAGAGCCAACTATAAATTAAAGAAAGACAACACTGGTGACTGAGAGTAGATCTGTGGGTAACAGCAGAGCCAAGGAGATGTTGAAGAGCTGAAATGCTGTACCCAGGTAGCACCATAAGGACACCAAGAAAAGAGAAAGGACATCTGGGGCCATGCAACTCGTTGATTTGCCCACATATGTTCCCCAAGGGTCGATTCTAAGTTTGTACCCACTCTTTCTGCTTAGTCTTAAAGCCCTTCATAATCTAGCCCTCTCCAACCTTTCCCACCTATTTTTTACATATTACTCTTTCTCATATATTCAGATTCAGTGACTCCGCTCCCCTGGCTCTTCCACAAACAAGACACTCCATCTCTTGGCTCTGGACATTTTCATTAGCTTGTTGCCACCTCATTATTTTGTGAGTTCCTTGAGGGCAGGAACTATCTTTTGCTTCTTTTCATAACCCCAGGGATCAGTACAGTGCCTGACACATTGTAGTTGCTTAATAAATATTTACTGACTGGCTGAGTTTCCCTATTTATGGAAGAGAATGAATTATAGCTACTGTTCTTACTATGAAACCATTTTAGCAATCCCTTTGCTTTGAATTAAATGTTTCTGTTCTCAGATTATTAAAGGTAAGTTTACTGGTGAGGGCTCAGGAGCTATAGTTTTAGGAGTGCAAAAGCCAGAGTATTCCTGAAACCTATGGGAATACTCATACACTGGAGAACACAAGCATAGAGGGTACAGCATTTTTTACCAAAAAATGAGAACAATATTGGTCTCTCCAAATATAAGGGAACAACAACTAGTATTTATATAGTCATTATTATGTGCCAGGCACTGTGCTAAGTGCTTTACACACAGTATCTGGTTTGATCCTCGAAATAACCCTAGGAGATCAGTGCTTTTATTATCCCCATTTTACAGTTGAGGAAACAGGGGCAGACAGAGATTAAATGACTTGCCCAAGGTCACACTGCTAGTAAGTGTCTGAGGTTGGATTTGAACTCTGGTCTTCCTGACTCCAAGCCTAGTACTCTATCCATTGCATCATTTAGCTTTTTGCCATGATGTACTTTGTACAAAGAATTCATAGTTTTTTGATCACTAAAAAACAGATTATAAACATTTACAAGAAAAAACTATATTGTCTGAAGATCAAAAGGGATACACAAAATGTTCTAGGCCTTCAAAGAGAAATTCATTATAACTTTCACGATTGTAGAATAAGCCAAACGAAAGCATAACATGTGCGAAATCTTTACTGATTATTGTGGCCTTTGGCTCAATTTTGCACTCATACAAATATACAAAAGACGTAATTGTAATGAGAATATTAAATTTATTGGACAGCCACATAGAAAATTGTTTTCTATTTGAAGCATACCACCAATATGATAACATCAAGAATAACTGATATAAAATGTCATCTTATGCAGAGGCAGTTTATGTTCCTTTTGGTTCTGTTGAGCTTGAATCCAGTATCACTTCTCCTGAACAGAACTAAATGTGATTTCTAGTTTTATTATCAATCATTTAACATATATAGATGGTATATATCATCAGTCTTTTGACATTTGTAGATGGCATCAAATTATATGGCTCCACAAAAAAACACACAAACACACACACACACACACACACACACACACACACACATTAAACAGTCTCTTCATCTTATGGACTCTTTCTCCAAAAGATATCAAAATATCCTTTTGACTAAGTAAGTACAAAAGCTTTGAATGTACACCAAAGAAAGAGAGATTGAAGGCTTCAAACTTGACTCTAGAGATCAAATTAAACCCATGGATAAAAATAATAGTTTGATTACCTCCAACCAAGATATATTGGGCCCAAAGCTCTCAAAATGAAAGCTATGGCTACATGGACCAAGAGATTTATTGGCATCTTGAAGTAAAAGCTCAAAAAGAAGCAATGTTTAAAGCAATTCACATATGCAAATTCTAGTCTGAAAATGAACTTTCAGAATTCTGAAATGGGCCATAACAGATTCAGAAAGAAGACTTTTTTTAAAAAAGGTAATTTTAACAAATTACAAGGTCCTAAAGACCTTAAAAGAATATAAAAGGATTAACAAATATGTATGAAAAGAAGGAAGAGAAATGGTATACACTCTCAGAAAACCACACAAATAAGTTAAGAACTCATAGAAATATTTTTGCAACCGAATTATCACTAACCAATTACAAATGCTGATAAGAAGCACATGCCATTAGATTTTTATAATGTAACTGAAAGTGGTTCATGAAATGGCTAAGGTCCCAGAATGGAATCCAAAAGCCTTCTTTGAGCATATTGAACTCAGTCAACAGTAGGTGGGAAAAAGGTCATTGAACAAATAGCTAAATCATACAGATTTGTTCATAAAAACAAAGATTTTTGATGATAATTTAGAAGCAAGCTATTGGCACTGGATATTACACATGGAGCTTTTCTAAAAGAGCCAGTACTTACTGATCAATGAGAGTCATACAAGGCAACAGTCGACACCATGCAATCTATCACTATATTTGATTTATAGGCTATGAAAACTTAAGACTCACCTAGCAACACGATCTTGTAGCTAGAATTATTCATCCTAAGTTCACCATCATTCAAAAACTTACAGATGACAAGTCCCCATATTACAAAAACAGAGCTCGAAATATCCTTGGGAATTCACCAAATACTGGACCATTAACAAAAAAAAGAACTCTGATGCACAAGCATCCAGAAATGAGACTAATCCCTAAAAATTCAAGAACAATAGTTTTTTGGGGCATGGGGTTTTTTTAACTGCATTGAAACCTGTACTTTGGGTTTTTTTATTAATTAATTAATTAATTAGTTTAGATTATTTTCCATGGTTACATGATTCATGTTCTTTCCCTCCCCTCTTCCCACCCTCCTCCCTGAGCTGACAAGCAATTCCACTGGATTATACATGTATCACCGAAGAACAATAGTTTTAATAGATGATTTTACCATAATAAATATTCAGTCTCTAAGATACATGGAATAAAATGATTTCAGAACATAGAGACCTAGCAAAGGAACAAAAATCACGTGAGAACAGGATAACAAATATTTGCTACTGGAATTATCCTAATAGATGCTTTTGGTGAACCTAACATAAGTAAGCTTGTAGTCCAATAACTATTTAATTAAAAAAGAAATCACTTTATCCACCTGTTAAATAGTATGGTGAACATTAAATGAAACAGAATAATATGTGAGTAGTGACCCATCATAGACTTTCTAGCTAGACCTATTCAAAAAAGATGAAAACAAAATCTATAAGACTGAGATAATATTAATGTGAGGACAATGATCGACACTTACTTAAAGGCTGGCAAAATGCTTTCCATACATTATTACATTTTGTAGATGCACATATATCACACATCTACATAAGACTTAAAATTGAGCTTTATGCAATCTCAAAATCTAATAATTATGAAAATATTTAAACAAGTTTTATAATACCAGTGGGACAAGTAGTCTAAGAATCTATAGTGTTCATAGATTTTTACTAGCCCAAGGTTAAAAAAGAAGGGAAAAAAACTTGCTAACCATTCTTGTATTGCCCTAGGCATTTACAAATCAATTAACCAATTAAGAATTGTTACCAGACTCTTATTAAAAATTTATTTTGTGGGATTATGTTTTTCAGGAAATAGGAGAGGAAAGTGCATTTTATTTCTTTTAGAGGCTCCATATGAATCTCTTCTACATAATGTTATTTTTTAAAAACCATTTATTATTACATTTACCCAAAGGCAAAATAGACAGGGCAAAAGACAGGCAGTATGGTTCACATGGCAATTACTAGTTTATTCATTGTTATAAGTCTACCATTCAATTTCTGAACAGTAGACTATTTTTTTTTAAGTCACAGGGCTTTTTTTAAAAATTTAAATTTCTAGACATAAGGGCTGAAATGTGTCTGCAAAAGACAGGAATAGTGTGTAAAAATGCCCCAGGCAAACCTGGTCTTAATAATATAGTTTTTCTACCTGAGGAATATCTTTTTCACTCGACAAAGAGACTTTAGATGGGTGCAGAAATACAAGCTTCTGATTAGAATCAGAGGCAACAAACAACACGAGACTGTTCCAACGTTAGCCAGGCCAGTCTCGACAACACAACTGTGTCATCGTTGTTTGTTATTGTCTCCCTTTTTTTTTTTGTCAACCTTACCCAATGGAGAACAAGTATTCAGGCTGGGGCTCCAATAACTAAGTCCCAAACCCAAGGTGCTTGGCAGGTGTCAAAGCTTCAATCCCCCAAAATGCCTCAAATGGGCAAACTGCGAGAGAAGAGAGGATGACAGAAGAATACCAAACAGCTGTTTTGCTCTGAGCTGAAGAAAGGCAGCTACCCACGGGGAGGTCAAGCCAAACACTTCAAGAACACACTGAGGCACAGCCTGAGACAGTGTAACAAAGAGGCAGACAGCTGGGAAACAACTGCGGGAAGACACAGCAGCAAGACAGCTTCCTCCGGCAGGGTGGTCCAGCTTTAATAAATGGTGACAAAAAAAAAAATAGGCTAGGCGGGAGCCAGGCAGGATGGAGCAGAAGGTGACAAGGGAGGGTACCACGAGCATCCCTCGTCACACTGGAAATAGTCCCTCACCATTTAGTCCAACTAAAATGCTTACTAAGATTAGATCTGGAAAGGGCATCTCCCATCACCCTGTCTCTTGTACACAGTAACAACAATAACATACAGTGATCAACTGGAAATGATTTAACTATTATTATCAGCAATGCAAAGATCCAGGCGAACTCCAAAAGGCTATCCACTGCCATAGAAAGAACTGATGAAGTCAAAATGCAGATTAAAGCATGCCACCGTTCACTTTATTTCCTTCATGAATTCTTCTCTACTGTAAGTGATATGGTTTTCTTTGGCAACAAGATGAACATGGAAATATGCCTTATATAATAATATACGTATAACTTCTAGTACCTGCCTTCTTGAAGAAAGTGGAAGGAGAAGAGGGAACATGGATCATAAAATATCAGAAAATGATTATTAAAAATTGTATTGACATGTCATCTGGAAAAAAAATTTTAAGATGAAAATAAAAAGTAAACCCTAATACTTGCTAACAGAATCCCAGAATTTTCACTTTGAGAAATGCCAGTAACCATCAGGACAAACCATGCCTGGAAAGATTAACCTTTTTCCCTTACTGGTCAGGTAATAGCCTCAGTTGTCCCAGAAGACTTTAAAAAAAGTGAAATGCTTCTTAAAAGATAGATAACTGAAGCATCATTTAAGTCAAGAGAGATGACAGCCTTGTTCAAAATCAAAATGAACACCAATTTTGGATGAACTGCTGAATTACTTTAAAATAAATTTAAGCCTTAACATTAATTTGATTGAGATTATCACCATATTTTAGGCTCTCATTTAAGACAAGAGGAAGTTATCAATCTCTCTTCCTTTCTCTCCATTGATTCCCAGGCACAGCAGCCATCAAACTCTTAGACATCTCCTGGCAAATGTAGTCCCTTCCTATATATTCATGCTAGATCATCATCCAAAATAAAGCTAGGGTCCATGTGTAGATAACCCTTCAATAAAATCCCCCTTTAGACTTATGAGAAAAATGCCATCCACATCCAGAGAAAGAACTGTGGGAGTAGAAACACAGAAGAAAAACAACTGCTTGATCACATGGTTCAATGGGGATATGATTGGGGATGCAGACTCTAAACAAGCACCCTAGTGCAAATATTAGTAATGTGGAAATAGGTCTTGATCAATGACACATGTAAAACCCAATGGAATTGCTTGTTGGCTAAGGGAGGAGGGTGGGAGAAGAGGAGGGAAAGAATCATGTAATCATGGGAAAATATTAATTAATTGATTGATTGATTGAAGTTTTTCCAATCACAAAATAAAATAAAATCCCCCTCTAATCCTTCATCATAACATGGAGAGAATCCTGACTTCTTGAAGGAGAGGCTAGCAGAGTGATGAGAACCCAGGGAAGATTCTACTTTTAAAAAGCTTTGAATATGGATCCAGTGATGAATAATCATTCTATCATTACTCTGGCTCTGCTCAAAGATCTTCATCACCAAAATGCAGGTTAACATGTGATGATGATGGTGATATAGATACATATATGGGTGTGGGTGTGTGTAAAATTATTATATCTGTATTGTGGATGTGTAATTATTATGTGTATATATAATTTTATGTATGCATGTAAGTATAGATAGATACATGGAAGTCATGATACCACCATGACAAAGAGAAGAAATCTTCATCAGTGAAAAGCACACTGACCTTCATTCAACGAAATCACGTATCATTGAAAGTCCTAAACTGTGCACTTGATCATTGATTCTCTTATTACTGTTACTACTTTTATACTTTCCATTCATTTCCTTTCTACTCACTACCACTTTTAGATTTGTCTACAGATTTCTGAAATCGGAATAGAAAGCAGACCATGGAAAGCTTTGACAAATCAGCACTTACTTTTGAAATTTTTCTGACTAAAACCCTAAAATATTTTTCTTTAAATAGACCCAAACAGAGTATTATGAACACCATCACCCCCACAAAATCTTCATTCGCTTCTTTTTAATTTAGGCATCTGACTTGAGATGGTATTTCAGTTTTCAAAGGGACTACATCTGCACTGTTTCAGGAATATATGTGGATGGATGCCTCCTCATTCCAATCTATTCTGAGAATCAATGGGTAACTTTTGGGGGTTCTATTTCATGAAGAGTTTACAGAAACACAAAGGATTCTGCTTGCTATGGACTTTAAGCAAGGCACTTACTTAGCTCCAGTCTTTATTTAGACTTTTACTGTGATTTCAAAAGAATCTTTAAAAGCAGCATTTCTAAGTCTTATGGCTCACAGGGAATATTTAATATTCTGTTCAGCCAGTTTTTTTTTTTATAAACAAGGAAGTAGTAACAGAATCATTTAAAATAATTATGTTTGTCAAGACTTTCAAGATACTTAAGCAAGTTAGAATTGGATATTCCTAGGATTTTTTTATTCTGGGGCCAAGGAAAGGTATGAGATCAGACTTGGTCTTTTTGAAATATGGAGAAGATGCCCTCTTTGCTCCAATCAGTGTCTTGGCCAGTTCTTTTCTGTAAATGCCAGTCTGTGACCTACCTCCACACCTTTGTAGAGACATAGCCTCATGTCTCAAATACTCTTGCTCTTAGAATCCCAACCTTCCTTCAAAGGGTAACTGTGGTGTCACCTCCTACGTGAGGCCATTCGTGATTCTCCATCCAGTTGTTAGCAGCTGTCTCTGGATTAGAATTCTTTTGTACGGTGTTGAATGAGAAACAATGCAGAGCAGCGATTATAGAGCTGGCTTGTAACCAGGACAACCTGGGCTCAAGTCAAGCCCTTGACACAAATATACCTGTATGACCCAAGGCAGGTCAAACAATTTAATGCCCCTTTCAAAACTCTAAATTGGGGAAGTTATCCACCTGCACTGGTAATGACAGATGGAGTGTCCCCACTGGGAAGCTCTTTATGCCTAAGAAATCACAGGACTGGACAAAAAGATCCAGGATCTGGAAGAAAGTAACTGGATTTCAATCTTGGTTCTGCCACTTACTAAGATCTGGGATATATCATTTTACTTTTAGGGACCTCAGTTACCTCCTTTGTAAAGTGGACAGATTATGCAGCCAGTTCTTCTATATAACCCAACAGATGTGTTCCCAGAGAATACCTCACCATGCAAAATCATGCAATAAAAACCAGTGGACTTGTGGGAAAAATAGAGGCACAGCATTCAAAAATTTCATCTGTGACATGTTAAAAAAGATAGGAACCTAATAAAAATAGGACAGTTTTGTACATGTGGAATAGCTTAAAAATACATAAATATTACAATAAGTAAAGGCATAAAGTGCCCTACTGAGCTTGCACCCCTGTCTGGCAGAGACTGATGCAAGTTAGGTAGGCTGCAACTCCCACCTTGAGCCAAGGTTCAGAGGGAAGGTGGTGAGGAGGGGCCAAGGAATCAGTCCTCCTCCACCCACAACTCCTACAGCAAAACACCATAAGAAATACAATAAAAGGCACTTTACCTCGACAAAGATATAAAGTTTGCTTGAGGAAGTGGGCTGCAGAAAGATAACAACTTATGAGTTATTCTAAGGGGATGCCATTTTCTCTGTCCTCTGTTTCTCAAGGAGGAGATTCCTTCCTTCTTTCCAGCACTATAAGAAAAATCACTAATTCTAACCAGGAAGAAATCATAATAAAGTTTGGTCCCACACTAAACATTATTAATTATTTTCTATTTTACCAGAAGGCATTCATTAAAAATGACCATTCAATATAATTCAGCAAGCATTCCTTAAGGGTAAATTATATGTAAGCCATTTTGCTTGGTGCTAAGAAAAAGATAAGAGAGATCATCTCAAAAGGATATGATGCAATACTCTCAAAGAACTTAATTTCCTAATTTTTGAAAGTCTTTATACTTTGTTTATTACCTTAATGTTGTTTCTTCTTTTTTCTTTTTTAATGTTTTATTTGTTAATAAAATAATATTGTTATTTTTCAAATAACATGTATTTATTTTTTCTCTCTCTCTCCCAACATCCTACCCCTTCTTCCTCCAGACAAAAAGGAAAAAAAATATCAAAACATTTGTGACAAACATGAACAGTCAAGCAAAACAAATTCCTACACTGGCAATGTCCAAAAATGTGTATCTCATTCTACATCTTGATTCCATCACCTCCCTGTGGGAAGTGGGTAACATTCGTCATCACTGGTCCTCTGGAATCATGTTTGGTCATTGTTTTGACCAAAGTTGTTAGACTTGTTATTTATACCTTGTCTGAAGGTGACTTTAAACAGCTGCGAAAAGCAAAGAAGTACGAAATCCACTGTGGCCTTGTTTTGTTTCAATACTTGGAAAATGATGAGGCAGAGAATTAAGTTTTTCAACAGTAGCAGAATTGGATTTACTAAAAATCTTGGATGAATTCTTCACCTGAACGTTCAAAAAAAAAAAAAGTATCCAGGAACAGCTGTTTGTGATCAAACATACTAGGCAACACTCCAACAAGAAGCAAGACTGCTCCAGCCTGTAGATTTCCAGAAGTTTGCCATTTGCTGTTAGAGTTTAATTATCAACAGGATAGAGAACGTAAAGGTTTCGTTTCAAAAGGCTACACCTACCCAGAAACAGTAAAGTAAAACAATTGAGCAATGCAGATGGCCAAGGTATTTTCCTTTGTGTGTGTTTGGTAATATATAATAATTTAGAGAATAAGCCAGGCACAGGTCAAACAGTACTCGATTTAGAGTCAGAAAAACCTGGATTCGAGTTTACAGCCCGACTACCACCTACAAGACTGCAGTCAAAGCATTTAAGGTCTAAGGTCAGAGCATGGTGAATAATTATTCCTCAGACCAAAGATTTAGAATTGGAAAGACTGTTAGAGGTCATCAGCCCAATCCCTTCATTTTATAGATGAGGAAACTGGAAGACTGGAGAAAGTAAATGATTTACACAAAATTACCCAGCTACTAAATATCTGAGACAAAATTCCATCCCAGGGCTTCCTAAGGCCAAGTCCATGGATCTATCCATTAGTCTTCAATTTCTTGTAAAATTACCTGAACTCTTTGCTTGACAGGGTTGAGATTCGGGGAGAAATCACTTTATGAGCCAAAAGAACAATACAGATGTTACAAAAAGCAGGGTGTATATAGAAAGAGCAATGGCTGAAAGTCAAAGGACCTGATTTCTAATTCTGCCTCTGAGACTTACTTAGGCAAGCCACTTGGGTTCCCCAGACTTCACTTTCCGCATCTCTAAAACAAAGGAGTTACAGTAGATGGTCTCTGCATTTCCTTTCACCTAAATGGCTGAGTTTGGGACTCAAAATTAGGAAACCCTCAGTTTTTTTGGTCACTTATTAGCTGTATGACCTTAGGCAAGTCACTTACTCTGTCATCCTCAGTTTCTTCATCTGTAAAATGGAAATAATAGCTTCTTCCTTATGGTATTTGTCATAAGGAAAAAATGAGGTAATACTTCTTTATAATACAATTTATAATGGGACGTAACATGTAATGAACCTTAAAGAGCTATATTAAGTATTTATTCCATTATTATAATTTCAGTTCCACATCTATGATTCTATTATTATCTTTTTTGTTGTTGTTGTTCAGGACAGTGATTTCACTGATGCAATGAATTCCCACTGAAGTAACTTTTCTTCACCCAGGTAAATGCTAAACTCGGGGTCCAAGTGAGTTGTCTGGCACTCTGAGTGGTTAACTGGCTGGTGCACAGTCACAAAACTAGTATGTGTGATAGGATTTGAATCCTGGTCCTTTTGGCTCCAAGGCTGACATCTATATAATATGGCAAATGCTATTAAATCAGTAAAAATAATTACAATAACAATGTTTATCATGGGGGCTTTGGGAAGGGGGAAGTCATAGAGCCAAGATGACTGACAAAAGCTGATTACAATTCAATTCAATAAATATTTATTAAGGACTTACTACTTTCCAGGCACTAAACTAAGTGCTGGGGACACTAATAAGAAAAAGACAATTTCTGCCCTTGATGAACTTATAATCTTCCCCCCTTCCCCAGTGTAACAGACATTATTTATTAAATAAATGGGAGAAAATTCTTTTCTTACACGCTTTTGCTCACTCCTCTCTATATCAAACCTTTGTTTCCTAAGCTTAAACAAGCATCCGTTATTGGCTATATAAATTGTTAATAGAGTAACAAATAATTAAAGAAAGATACAATTACTTACAATGTACAGCTGTAATCAAGATTAGAGAAAGGCATCTCCAACCATCGTTGCTCCTACTGATTTGTCCTCAGTTCTAGAAGCATAATTTTACTATTTAACTCTTCTGGATACGAATTTAATTTACATCTCTTCTCAACAAGAATTAGTTTTGTCTTTATAATATTTCTTAACAAGGTAAGAAGTAAAGCATTTCTCTCAACAAAGAAGTTCTCAGAGTCCTTTCTCTACGCTCTTTTAGTCTCTCACCATCCACTACAGTTAGTGCTTTTTTTTTCCTTTTATATTTTTACCCAGACAACATGCAGATACAATTTTAATAGTCATTCTCTGACATTTTGCAATCCATGCTCCCTCTCTACCACATGTTCTCTCTTCCCTCCTCTCTGAGATCATAGATAACATGCTATTATAGTTATACGTATGCTATCATGCCATATAGATTTTCATGTTGTTAAGGGGAAATTCTGGGAAGAAAATAAGGTGAAAAAAGAAACATTGCTTATACTAGAGAAAAATTCATGAACAAAACAAAATAAAGAATGGTATTCAGACTTCATCTTTGGTGCTGAATAGCATTTTCTGTAATAAGTGCTTTGGAGTTGCCGTGGATCCTCGCATTGCCAATAATAATTAAGTCATTCACAGGTGATCCTCATACATTATTGTTGTTACTGTTTATAACACTCTCCTGGTTCTGCTCACTTCACTTTGCATCGCTGCATAGAAGTCTTTCCAGGTTTTTTGCGATCATCTTGTTTGTCATTTCTTACGGCACAATAGTACAAGTATATACCCCAACTTGCTCAGCCATTCCCCTGGTTGAAGGACATCCCTTCAGTTTCTAATTCTTTGCCACCACAAAAAGAGCTTCAGGAGCTCACAGTCCAACAAGTGAAGACAACAGACATAAGGAGGAAAGAAAAGCAGGGGGGATACAAGTTGCCAATCAAACCCCTGAACTCAGTAGACAGTGATCTGTCCAGAAAAGGAAACAGTGACCACAAGCCTGGTATTTGGTACATCTCTGCCCTCATATTATCACATAGAAAGCAAGAGAGGATCTTAGATGCCCACTTATCCAACCTATTCATTTTACAGATGAGGAAACTAAGACCAAAGCAGAGTAAGTGACTGGCCCAAGGTCACACAGGTTATAATAAAGCATTTAGATGTAGAATTTGAACCCAGGCACTGTAACTCCAGAGTGAATATTCTGTCCACTCTACCTGGCTACTTTCATCCATGATGAGCAATGACATCCTGAATCTGAATACAAACAGCTTTATTACACATTTTTCCCAAGGAGCCGCAACCATTAGCGCTTTCTTTGTAAATAATAATGGTCAAAGGATGTCTATTATTAGAGAGAAAAAGTAAACATTTTCAAGTGACCCCAAATGATCAATATAGAAGCATATACCCGATCACATCACAGTGCTCTTTGAGAAAGGGACCATAACTCATTAATAATAACATTTTGTAAAGGTAACAGGAAGATAGATAGATGAAGTCATTGGGGGCAGAGACATTTTCATTTATGTCTTTGTGTTCCCAGCACTAAAGAGAAGACATTTAATAATGTCTATTAAAATTACTAATATGGAAATGTTTTGCCTGGTTGCACATGTATAACCTAATCAGATTGCTTATCATCCAGGGAGGAGCTAAGGAGGGAGGGAGAGAATTTGGAACTCAAAATTTTTAAAAATTGTTTTTACAAGTAATTGGGAGGGGGGAATAAAAGAGTTTAAAAGTGACAACTCAAAAAAAGGACACTAATTGATAAACTTATATTTAGAATATTAATGAGTTAGAGCTGAACTGGACTTTAGAAATCATTTAGTCCATATTCCCATCTCATTTTATAAATGAGGACACTGAGGCATACATATCCAGTCTTTAGAGCGGCTGACAGAGCAATAAAGTATTGAGCCTAAAGTGAGGAATATCCACGTTTCTAACTAGCTCCAAACACTTACTAGCTGTGTGACTCTGGGTAAGTCACTTTATCGCTGCTTGCCTCGGTTTTCTCAACTATAACTATGGGGGAAATCATAGCACCTACTTCCCAGGGTAGACGGGGAGATCCAAGGAGATAACATTTGTAAAGTGCTTTAGTACAATGCCTGGTACATAACAGGCATTTAATCGCTACTTGTTTCTTTCCTTTTTTCATCAAATGTCATGGAGTTGAAGGGAAGATTTTTTTTTAATTCTGGCCTTGGATACTTATGATCTGTATGGCCCTGGGCAAGTCACTTAACCCTGTTTGTTAGCACTGAAGGACTACCCAGTATCACAGAGGATAGAGTGCTGGGCCTGGAGTCAGGAAGATTTATATTCCTGAATTCAAATCTGACCTCAGATACTTACTAGCTGTGTAACCCAGGGCAAGTCACTTAACTCTGTTTCCCTCAGTTTCCTCATCTGTAAAATGGCCTGGAGAAGGAAATGGCAAGCCACTCCAGTATCTTTGCCCAGAAAACCCTAAAAGGGGTCACAAAGGGTTGGATAGGGCTGAAATGATTAACAACAATTTCTGATGATGTATGGCCAAAAAAAAAAGGGGGGGGATGAGCATTATATAGTGAGATATGCTGGGAAAGCTATGTAAGCATAGACATCAACTGGTTTAATTATGAGTGAGATTGATGTAGAGGAAAATGAAAAGAAATTAAGAGTAGTTATATGTTGAATAGCACCCAGAGTATGTTTCAAGCACTAGAAATAACTTTATAATTTTACTAAGTGTTCTTGGGAAGAGCATCGGAGTGTGAAAATGCCTTCTTGGGATCTGGGTGAACTAGGACACTCTCTTTCCCAGTATTCCGGACTGAAAACAAGTCTGTCTGTTCATTATTGCCGAGCCTCCTGCCACCTATATAACACGTGGCGGAATCAGCCCTTTGGGGCCGAAGATGCAGAGAAATTAGACTCAGACAAAGGTTCCTTCCATACTCCCACTGCGAACAATTTCACACGCAGAGTTAGCTGAAGGGATAAAGTAGAAGCCTTGCAGCCTTTCCCTTAAGTATGTTTTATAATGATGATGCTTCTGGGAGGGGGTAGGAGGGAGGGACGCAAACATAATGGCAGCAAATCCTAACAAAAATCTACAACCGGATCCGCATCCCACTTGCCCAGTTTTAAGAGATACAATTAAAAATTCAGCCCCATGCTGAATGCTTGAGGGATATACTCCACTGGATCCCTGTATCAATGTGCAGTGCCTCTGGAATCCTGGGCTAAATGTGGCAAAAGAGATACATCAAATTCCTGTGCATGCTCCCTCTGTTTGTTTTAACGTCTCTTAAATCCCCCGGGCTCAGTTTCCAAGTCCTGGCGTAATCGCTTCTGTCAACATCCCGGCCAATGAATAACTAGGATCAAGAAGAATGGCTTGGAGTCATCGCTACATGGCGGTCATCTAAGACGGAAAGCATAGCATCAGGCGGGCAACAGAACCCTAGAACGGGAAGAGGACTTAGAAATCAGCAAGTCCCGGCCGCCTCAACTCATTCCAGACATGACTGGACTGATTGGTCCAAGGCCATTTGCCTAAAAAGAGCAGGAAACAAAAGCTTGAAACCAGGTTGCAAGACTCCCAATGCAGTGAAGAGAATAGAAGGGAAGGGAATAAACATTTACATTTATAGAACTTACTGTGTGCCAGGCTTTGTGCTAAGTGCTTTGCAAATAGCATCTTGTTTAAACCTCACAGTAACTCTACAAAGCAACTGGAGTTTTCATGGATTAATCATCCTCGACTCTTCCCGACCCCACTTGGGGTTTTCTTGGCAAAGATATTGGAGTGGTGTGCCATTCCCTTCACCAGCTCATTTTACAGAAGAGGAAACTGAGGCAAACAGACTTGCCCAAGATCACACAGCCAGTAATTGTCTGAGGTCAGATTTGAACTCAGGAAGATGAGTCTTTCTGACTCCATGCCAGGCACTCTATCCACTATGCATGCCACCTAGCTGCCCTTCCTTCAGTGCTAGGATTCTTATCCTCATTTTACAGTCAAGAAAACTGCAAATACAGGTTAGGTGACTTGTCTAGAGTCACACGTCTAGCAAAGATCTGAAGCCAGATTTAAATTCCAGGAGTAGCTTGTTATCCACGGTGCCACCTAGCTTACTCTTTCAACAACACCACACTTATTCAATGTGCAATTTATCAGCACATCAGGGAATACATTTTAATACAAGGAGACCCAAGCTATCGGATAAATAAAGGACAAAATCATTCCACACGGGGGTGTTGTGATAAAATCGGCAAACTAATACACTACTGGTAGAGGTGTGAATTGGTCTAAACTTCTGGGAAAACAACCCAAAATTAATAATAATAATAATAACTAGCATTTATATAGCACTTACTCTGTACCAGGCACTGTGCTAAGTGCTTAGCAATTATTATCTCTCTGGATTCTAACAACAACCCTTGGAGATAGATCCTTTGGTTATTATAAAATTGATTGCCCTTGTCAAGACTTCCAAAGTGCTATAGGCACTTGTCTGTTATAAATTCTCAAGAAAGTGCCCATTGACATGGCTAAAGGGAGGGACTTCACATGGGAGTGCCCTTTAACAATGAAATCATAGGTCCGATTGCTAACCCTATTATTTTTTTTTAAACCCTTACCTTCCATCTTGGAGCCAATACTGTGTATTGGCTCATAGGTGGAAGAGTGGTAAGGGTAGGCAATAGGGGTCAAGTGACTTGCCCAGGGTCATACGGCTGGGAAGTGTCTGAGGCCGGATTTGAACCTAGGACCTCTCGTCTCTAGGCCTGGCTCTCAATCCACTGAGCTACCCAGCTGCCCCCAACCCTATTATTTTTGATACTGCCAGTACTCAGGGTGGAAGTCAAACTAAAATTTCTATTGGGAAAAACAAAGTTGAAACTCTGGAATCCTTAAACCACTAAGACAGCTCTGCACCCCAAAGTTAGAAGTATCTTTGATGGCAATGAAACAACCTTTGGATCCGTCTTTTCAGGGAACGCAGCCAAAACAACGCAGAGAAACAAAAATTGGACCTAGTACTCTGATAGGTTCATTCTCTGGAAGGAAAGGCAAGCTCTAAATGGCCATGTATATGAGAAATCAGCCTTTTCACATTTAAACCAAAAGGTACAGGAGAAGCAACAGCAGATGAAAAGACTCAAAAGGAAAAACGGGTGGACGAGATCATGTTAGATGGCATTTTAAAAAGAGATCCACCAAAAATTAGTTAGTATGGAAAGGTTGCAGTGTAAGGCTTTCCCTCTCCAGGACATTCACTTATCTAGAGCAATCCATGTCCTGAGGGTTCCGATGGCTCTTTTTTTACCATACAGGACTAAAAATAAGAAGAGCCTGCTGGGGTCATAAAGAGTATGTTACAAAGGATAGGATTAAACAACAACTAGCCTATTTATGGGCAGCTTGAGGGAGTGTGGGACCTGGAGTAAAGAAGACATCTTTCTGAGTTCAAATCTGGCTTTGGACACTTACTTGTCTGTGTGACCCTGAGCAAGTCACTTAACTCTGTTTGCTTTAGTTTCCTCATCTGTAATATGAGTTGAAAAAAAAGAAATAGCAAACCACTGTAGTATGTCTGCCAAGAATACCCCAAATGGGGACACAAAGAGTTGAATATGACTGAAATGACTGAAAGACAACTAACCTATCAGGAGAGCTGCCTACCTTTCCTGTGTTTCTGATCATTTTATTTTATTTTATTTTAAAGGTGAATAAGCAGCTAAGTCATTTAGTGGATTGAAAACCAGGCTTAGAGATGGGAGGTCTTGGGTTCAAATCTAAGCCTCAAACACTTCTTAGCTGTATGACTGGACTAGTCAGTCACTTAACCTCCACTGTCTAGCTTTTACTCCTCTTCTGCCTTGATTTTACCCCCAAAAGGGCTTTAAAAAAAAAAAAAGGAAAAAAATTCCATTCCTCAACTCCTTCCATACTTCTTTTATCACTTCATGTGGGATTGTCCTTAATCCATACATAGAGTTTCAGCATCCCAAATGTCGGTAACTTGCTTCCCTTCCAAAGCCTGTAAGTTTTTCACACCATCCTGGCCAAATTTTCATTTAATGGATGGCTCAACATTTTGATCTAATAAAAGCAGCAACTACCCTGTAACTACAAAGAATCAAATTCTGGGCTAAGATCGGTTCTAGGTAATTAAGGTTCATCAGTTCAATCACTTGTCAAAACTGGAATTTAACATCAATCTTTTTCATGGGGCTATTACAAAGATTATGATATTGTTATTAATAAGGGTTCTGTGCCTCATTTTGACACCGATAATCATGTAGAAATGTAGTAGATAGAGGACTGACTGAAAAAAAGAAAGGCCTGACCTAAAAACCCTCCTTGGACACATATAGGCTGTGTGACCCTAAGTAAGTCATTTAATTTCCTGGTGCAATTTTCTAAGACTAGAAGCTGCCAGGCAGGTGTGATCAGCATTGGTAGAGAGAGTTTCTCAGTAAGAACTCTACCAATAAAATCACAGGTCTCTTTAAAAAAAAATTTAATAATGACATATATATTTCCCTGTATTTTACCTCCTAGGATTTCAACATGATTTCATATCTCTATATAAAGAGAAAATACAAATCTTTCTATAGATAGAAATATATTACCATATGGTAAAATCAGAAAAGAATTGCCATTGAACATACGAGAAGCAAGCCTCAAACTGCTAAATAATATGACCTAAACCATTTCTCATTTGGGATAGAATGCAAATAGCTTCATTTCCAAGCCAAGATTTAACTTATTAACCAGCGCTGCCTCTGCAAAAGGTAAAAATAAACGTCAGAATCCATGGGCTTCAATGATCTAGACCAGTGGTTCCCAAACTTTTTTTGGTCTACCGCCCCCTTTCCAGAAAAAATATTACTTAGCCCCCTGGAAATTAATTTTTAAAAAATTTTAATAGCAATTAATAGGAAAGATAGATGCACCTGTGGCCATCACCATCCACCATCCTGGATCGCTGCAGCACCCACCAGGGGGCGGTGGCACCCACTTTGAGAATCATTGATCTAGAGAAATACCAAATCCAATTGTTGGGCTCATCTGAGATTTCTGCTGAAATGCAGCCAGAACAGTAGCTCTGTTCTGGTGGTTATCCTCTGGTTATATAACAGACCATTCAGAGAATCTCTGGTTGGGAAGGGATCACCAGCCAGGAGAATTCCCTCAGGTCACAGCCAGACCTAGATAAGCCCTAGGTTTGTTGCTTGAGGCACATGGAGGTATGACTGCCTACAGTCATAGTGCTAACTACATGACAGAGGCAAGATTTGAACTTATCTTAGCCTGATGCCAAGCCTAGCATTGCCTCTACTATCCTGTAACATATTGCCTCTGATTATGAAAATCAAAATAAGACAGAAAACAGGGATAGAGACGCTCACTAAGGTTGTTAAACACTGTTTTAGAGGAAGGTCTTACACGATGGCCAAAATGTTAGGAAGAATCCCTAGAGATGCTGAGTTCTTTGAGAGAAACTAGATTGGTATTTTAAGTATTTAGAATCAAGGAGAGCTGGGCTGAAATCCCACCTCAGATACTGATTGGTTGTACAGTCCTGGTTAAGTCACTTAACCTCTCTGTAACTCAATTTTCTCATCTTTAAAATAAGGAGGTTGGTCTCGATAGTCTTTAAGCCCTTTTTGTAGCTCTAAATCTTTGATCCCGTGAGCTTTTAGATGTTCCTTTCTGGAGATGATATATTACTGATTGTCTTAAGTCCCAGTTCATTGCTTATTCAATCCACATCTATTCAAAAGAGATCAGCCTAACAAGTCCATATAGTAAAAACTAAGTGGATGAAAAATATCTATCAAATTCAGATGGTGATATGCAGTCCAATAATCTGTCCACTGTGTTCCTCCATTATTACACAAAATGAGACAGACCACTGGAAATATAGAATGAGCTGAGTCCATAATTGAAAAGGAAGAAGAAAGTAGTAGTTGTTCAGTCATTTTTCAGTCATGTCTCACTACTGGTGACCCCATCTGGGGTTTTCTTGGCAAATATAGTGGAATGGTTTGCCATTTCCTTCTCCAGCTCATTTTATAGATGTACAACTGAGGCAGACAGGATTAAGTGACTTGCCCAGGGTCACGCAGCAGTAACTGTCTGAGGCCAGATATGAACTCAGGAAGATGAGTCTTCTTGACTCCAGACCCAGAAATCTATCCACTGCACCATCAAGAAAGTAGGCAGGATTGTTTTTAAGAAAGTTAATGCAGTGCTATTAACCATTGTAAGCTATGGTTCAAATACCAATCTTTCCAACCAAATATTCTCCTGGTGATGCACATGGCTGTGAATTTTGAAACACGATAATCTCCCAAGAATCAATGTTGGAAAACCAGGAGCTCTACATCTCCTTCTAGTCACAGGTGTTTGCAATGAGATGCCATTCATATGCAAAGTTCCCTAAGCCGGGTTGGGTGATTCATCTCAACAAAATGATGAGTTAAAATTTAAAACATTTCTGTTCTATGAAATTCAGTGACTATGCTTGAAACACTATTCCTCTTTGAGCAGTGCTCCAAGGATAGAGCTCAGATGTTAACTAAAGTTTACCAAAGGAATTCAGCTACATACTATCTTTTCAAATATGCAATAAATATGTGCTTCCTTCTACACGGACAATTAAGGTATATAAAATGCCATTCTGCTTGATTAAACTTCTTCATATCCGTCTTAGAACTTTTTTGGGGGGAAGGGGGCATATTTCACAGTCAAAATATCGAGAGATGGAAAATTTGCCATTGGTAGCTCATCTTTTAAGAGAATTTCTCTCCCATAGCTGTCATTAAATTTTAAATCAAAAAGGGACTTTAGCAATGATAAAATCCCATTTTACAGATGAAGAAACTGAGGCTTAGGGAAAGCAAATGATTTTTTTTCCCAAAATTCTACAGATGACTGAAGACACAGCCAGGATTACAGTGTAAATGAAATGAACCTGCAGTCCTATGTTCTTTAAAGCACTTTAGGGCATGGATTCAATAGTTAAGTATTTAAAGAATCAGAAAAGGTAAAGTGTTGTTTTGAATAAAATACTATACTTCATGGAACATCTTATCCCAAAGTTTTGTTTTTTATTTTTTTACATTATGATCTTTTTTATAGATTCAAAGTAGTAACACTTTCAGTGATAAATGCTATTAAGAAACTTGGCACAGAATGACAAAATTATCCCAAAACATTGATTCATAGGCAAGTGGGAAGAGACAGCTACGTGGCTCTGTGAATAGAGTGCTGAGTCTACAGTCAGGAAGACCCGAATTCAAATCTATCCTCAAATACTTCCTAGCTATGTGACCTTGGGAAAAGTCATTTAACTTCTGTATGGCTAGAAGACAGGTGGGTGGCCCACTGGTGTAAGGATAAAGGGAGCCAATAACCAATGTTCGATAGAAGGGAGAGAGAGAGATAGTCTATTTAGTGAGTATCTCTTCCAGCTCTCTCCTGGGGCCGAATATACACTGGGAGACTTTAAGGGGGTGTCACCTCAAAACTGGGTGACCTGGGTGGTCATGCCACCCCTCAGGAGTTGGGGGCAAAGCTTCCCTCTAAGAGGAGGTATGTGGTACCCCAATCTGATCCTGAATATGGACGGGGTTCATACAAATCTCCCCCCAGTCAGTTAAATTCACAGAGGGTGGTCTGGCTTCAAGATGGAGACAACCAGACCAAGCTGTGGTTCCCCTCTCCCTTGTTGTCTCTCAGGCACACTGGAATGATAGATCTGACAGATGAATGGCTTTTATTATTTGCAAATCAGGGAATGGGGAAAGAGGTGAAGGGCAGAAGGATTTTGGGGTGCCCTCTTCCTTATTGCTATGGGATCCATCACTTGGGTGGGAACCCTTGGGTTCCCACTCCTAAGCTTCTCCCCTTGCCCCTTCTCTTTCTGTTTCTATTTCTAGTTTTTTGCTTTGATCCTTTTCTATAATTGTAAGTTTTGACTAAAAGGGGGTCTCTCAGCAAGGCTGGTTAATGAGAGGAGACCAAGAGATTGCTCCCAAAATGGAGTCCAAAAACTTAGCTGACTCAATGGTTGAAGTCTTGATGGGTGATTTGCGATGGAATGGCTTTGATCAGGGAATCAGGGTTTCAATTTCCAAAGAAAGATCCTCAGGAAGCCCTCTGGACTGGATCGGAGCTGAGATGTTCTCCTCCTCTCTCCTCCCAATCCTCCGCCCAACGCTTTCTCCTCTCCTTCTTCCTCCGAGAAACTCCCAGAATCCTCTCTCCTCTCAACTGTCAGCTATTGTCAGCAACTGCCTTCTCTGGCTCCTTTCTGTCCCATCCCCCTTGCACAAATCCCATCCTTACACTGGTTAGAGTGTCAGATCTGGAATCAGGAAGATATAAGTTCAAATCCAGCTTCAGTGACTTAGCTACAGTTCCCTGGGCAAGTTACTTAACCTCTGATTACTTGACAAAAGGATCCACTGGGAAAGGAAACTACAAACCACTCCAATATTCTTTCCAAGAAAATCCCACAAATAGCAATGATCCATGGTGTTACAAAGAGTCTAGACTGAACAACAATGAAAGCAAGAAGCAATCCCTGGGATGGAAGTTGGAGACTGCCAGCTCCACCTCTGATAGCATGTCTCCAAGAAACTTCACATGGCCAGCCAGGGGAATTCCTCCATAATTCGAGCAGTCAGAGAACCTTTGTCCAAATCATTGACCCTGAGGCTCACTGCCTGAGTGAAAAGGGGCAAGTCATTTAACCTCCTTATCCATAAAATGAAGGTGTCATTTGGACTCAGCCTCAGAGCTATAGATCTCTGATTAAGAAGTTACAGAAAGTAGTGGCGATGCCAAATATCTTTTGAAAATTGGGGAATTTTGCCAGAACCATGAATCTAATCCTTATAGCCATAACATAAAGCCATTTTCTCTTGGGAATATGATTTTATGGAACAGGGTATAATAGGTAGGGATAGGGACATAAGCTATAATTTTGTTGGTACAGGGAACTCCCAAGGGCAGAAACTCCCTCTACCAATGTGGGGTGGCACCTTCTCGATGCTTATAGTCTTAGAGAGTTGCCTAGAGCAGGGGTGCCAAACTCAGACAGAAATAGGGGCCATTTAACCATATATAAGAACCACTGCCCAAGAAAGCCCCATATTAACATCATTATCTCTGTTTTATTATATTTTTATTTATTTTGTTCAGTGTTTCCCAATTATATTTTAATCTGGCTTGGACTACATTTGGGGATGTTTTGGGCCACCTGACACCTCTGGTCCAGAGCACTAAGGGGTTAAATATTTTGCCCAGGATCATGCAATTGGTATGTATCAAAGGTGGAACTCAAATCTAGGCCTTTCTAATTCAACACCAATTTTTGTTCCATCCCCTCTGCTCTGGATGGAGTAAAATATATTAAATATATTTAATTTAATTATTGTTTCTTAATTTATTTCTTAACTATTTTAATAACTATTATATATTATAAAT
The DNA here is from genome assembly GCF_016433145.1 of Gracilinanus agilis. Lineage (NCBI taxonomy): Eukaryota > Metazoa > Chordata > Mammalia > Didelphimorphia > Didelphidae > Gracilinanus > Gracilinanus agilis. The sequence goes on from NC_058134.1 coordinate 251,219,194, forward strand.
ATTAAATACATTAAAATATTTATTTAGTTAAATTAAATAAAAATATATTTAATATATTTAAATCCTTGCTGGCTTGAGGGGCTTTGTTTCCAAAGGGAACTAACTCTTCACTATCATTTTCAAACTCCAGGAATATTGACAGGAAGGTATAATAGTGTTTAAAAAAAATATTTCACTCTAGAGAAACTTGGAAATGAACAAAAACAAAGCTGTTTACTTTCCCAAAATGCCTTCCTTTTCTTTGTTCTCTCTCCACCTACCTCTGCTCACTCAGTCCATTTTTATCCTGTGGCCAAGCCATAATCCCTTGATTACATCAGAGGTCCAGAAATAAAATCCTCTTTCAGAAACACAAGTTAGATGATGAAGCCATTAAAACAATTCCACGGTTTGCAAGACGATGGTCTTCTTAGGTATGATTTTAACTATAATTAGAAATCATGCTAAGGATATTTATGAAACCATTCAAGGGATTTGTTATATTGAATAGTTTATCTTAAAAAAAATCACTTTCCCTGAAATAAATATTTCATTTTAAAACTGTATTTTTAAATTAATTATCCAAAGAATTTCAAATATTCTGTGGCATATGGGTTGCCCATTTTTCCAGGGGGTTTTAAAACGTGTATACATTTATAACCCAGTTGACTTGCTTGTCAGCTCCAAGAGAGGGGAAAGAAGAGGGCAGGGAGGCAACATGAGCCATGTAACTTTGGAAAACTTATGTGTAAATTTGTTATTGGAATAAAATAAATATAAACTTTTTAAAATGTGTAAATGGAGCTATTTATAAACTTCAGTCCCATCATTAAATATCATTCAAAACATCACGAGCCATATTGTGCCAGTGTGAACATAACTCGGGACACAATTTGAAACTTTAAGCATTCCTAAAATTATGTGGGTAGAACACTTCTGTAAAAATAGCTTCAAAATGTTATTAGTTATTTGAAAAAATTAATAATCCCTAGAACACATCACTGAGGGATCAGCTGGGTGACTCAGTGAATTGAGAGCCAGAACTAGAGATGAGAAATCCTGGGTTTAAATCTGAATTCAGACACTTCTTAGCTGTGTGATCTTGGGTAAGTCACTTGACCCCTATCACCTAGCCCTTATTGTTCTTCTGCCTTGGAATCAATACACAGTATTGCTTCTAAAATGGAAGGTAAGGATTTAAAAAAAAAAAAAAAAAAAGAATACATCACTGGCTTCATCGTATTCATAGCATGAATACTCTTTTCACTAGAGACAAAACTAGGGAGGAGAGACAGGGGTTTTGCCCCAAGACACAAAGATTCGTGGAACCCTAACCACATTAACTCGGATGTTTTCTCCCCCCAACTTAGGGGGATCATACATTTCATCCTACCTTGGCTCCAGAGCAGTGACCAGTCCTCCAGCATACACAAACTTCCAGGAGACAGAAATATCACAGAATTCCCTGGCCCCCACCCTAGAGATTCTCATCATTGTCCTTATATAAACCCTCCACTGAGTATCCACCCCATACACAGGAATCATTCTTTTCAATACTATAATTTCATGGGTGCCATTATTCAGAACATCGATCTACCTGGGAGATTTTAAGAAGTCACTCAAACTCTCTCGGTCTCAGTTTCCTCAACTGTAAAATGAGAGGGTTGGATTAGGTAACGTCTAAGGTCTCTTTCAGTCTTCTATCTATCATCCACTGATCTGTTATCCTTTGCTCACCATTCCTAATCGGTCAGCAGCCTCCTTCCTCCTCATTGCATCCTTGAAGATGTCACCATTGGCGATTTACAGCAGCCTCCATATTCCCACCGCACATTCCTACGTGCCAGTTTTGATCTGGCTAGAATAACTAGCAGGAAATACTGTCGTAGAGATGAAATTTCCAAGTAATTGAGAACATTTTACATCCCTTATCTTTTCATGAGGGTCATAACTTTTCTTTAACAGTTCTACTTAATTGCACAGAGAACCACTCCACCTCATCTTAAGGGGGGGAGAAAATACAACACTGAGAAAATAATCTTAAATCAGGGGTTCTTAAACTTTTTATGTGATGGATTCCTTTAGCAGTCTGAAGACGTCTACGGACACTACCTTAGAATAATGTTTTTAATGCACAAAATAAAATACATTGGATTTTTTTATTGAAAGAGTTACCAAAATATTAGAAAGACAAATTTACAAATTTGTTAAGAACCCCTGCCTTAAATATAAACCCCAAATTTCCAAGAAATAACACTACAGCTGTATTTAAAGCCTCATTGTGGGATGGAAGGAATATTGGGTTTTCTGAAGCTATGCTTTGGCCAAATCTTGACAAACTGGAACAGATCCAAGTACAGTCCCATGAACACACTGGGGAGCTGTCCTCGGAGAGACCAGCCTAGCCAAGTTCAGGGAGCCTCATCGTCAGAAGCATGGCCACCACAGGGAGAGATGAATTTTTTTCCGCATAGCAAATCCGAAGACTATCTACTAAAGAATGGAGGGATTGCAATCATGTCCGTGGAGGGCCCACCCACGCAGAAGAAATCAGAAGTCTTTCAAAGCATCCACACCGTTTCCATGGAATGCATGGTAATAATCAAAGGCAATGAGATTTGACAGAAGTGGCAGTAGATTGCATTTGATCACTTCATTTGATAAATAATGTAAATCATGGGGGCCAATCTGCTTAACTAAAGCTACACACTGGGCATCCCTTCAATACTTTGTCATGCCATGAGACACCATGAAATGCATTAATAAAAAAAGCTCAGGAAACAATGAAAAATCAAGTCCAATACAACTTGTCTGCCATGTTTCTCCACTACTTCGACATTCAGTTATCTCTGAAATGAACAAATCAACATGGCCCCGTCTTTGAGTCACAGATGCCTTATTACACATAATACTTAAAGATTACACAAAACCGGAGTACTCTAGGTACCACTGTCCTGCTCCCTCCCGCAGATCACTGTGTATTTTGTATCTGTTCTCTATTTGCCTCTCTGTAAAAATGTGGTTTTTCCCCAAGAGGAGGCAGGGAAGCTTCTTTGAGATTTGAATCTGCATCCCCAACTCCTAGCACAATGCTGGGCATATAATAAACTCCCATCGTTTGGTGGGTTATATTTGTATTCCATGTTTTCAAACACTGCTCCTGATCAACAGCCATAACAAAGTAAATCAAAGACAAAATTAGGAACAAATTTCCCTGGGTCTCTGGATCTGACTCCTTCTTCCTAGGCAGTCGGCTTTAAATTAGGAATTCTGGAGTTCAAATCCAGCCTCAGTCATTTGTGTAATTAGAAATCTTGAACCCTTGGACTTCATCTCCCAGAATCCTTTTCCCTTCATCCTCCATTGCGTCCTCACGTTTGATAAAAAAGTTGTGTGTAACTCCGCCCTCTGACTCTCTTCTCTCACTACTTATTGTGGCTGGGTTAGCTCCCTCTTTACTCTAGCTTTTTATTTTTTTTTTATTTATTTATTTGCTAATATTTAATTTTTTTTTAAATTTTCCTTTTATTTATTTATTTATTTGGTGAAATTTAATGATATTTAATAATATTCATTCAATAGTAAATCTTATTAAATATAATACTTGGAAATATTGTATATTAATTTTTAAGTTTACACACTTATTGGTTCTGTAACCTTAGGCAAGTCACTTAACTCTTTTAGCCTCAGTTTCTTCATCTGTCAAATGAGCTGGAGTGGTAAACCACTCTAGGATCTTTGCCAAGAAAACTCCAAATGGGGTCATGAATGGTTAGACATGAATGGAAAACATCTGTGTGACCCTGGGTAAATCACTTAACTTCTCTTTGCCTTAGTTTCCTTGCTTGTAAAAGGAGATCATACGCGCACATTCCCCACAGGGCTGTTGTGGTCATACTTATAACACACTTATCATAGTGGGTAGGCAGCTATGTGAGGGACTATTTCAACATATCTTTCTTTCTCTTTCTACCCCTTCCTCATGCCCATGACACATCCTACTGAGTATTACACTTATCCCTATCTAAGATCCTAATAAGTGCAAAATAGTTTTTATTTCTGTATCCCTCTCACCTGGCTCAATGCTTTACTCCTAGGGGAGATTTAATAAATGTTTGTTGAAGAAGAAATTCTAGAGCAGTGATTCCCAAAGTGGGCGCCACCGCCCCCTGGTGGGTGCTACAGTGATCCAGGGAAGCGGTGATGGCCACACTTTTTTTTTGGTATTCCATTCTATTCTGAGTTCAATAAATAGTTTCATAATTTCCAGGGGACGCTAAGTAATATTTTTTTCTGGAAAGGGGGCGGCAGGCCAAAAAAGTTTGGGAACCACTGGTCTAGACGCTTCCCTGCAAACAATGCTCTTGTGGCAATCAGGAGCATTTAATTATTCAGTTTTCTTATCTATTAAAAAAAAAAGATGCTAATTGGCTACTGTTATGACAGTAAAAGAAAAAGTGATCTACAATGGCTAGAGAGTTGATCTTGATACTGAATTAGGAAGAACACTTAACCTCCCACTGCTCTAGGCAACTGCCTTACACAGTTACCGAAGTAAAAGAAAGTTACCGAAAAGGCACCCATCTTCATTGGGAGTTTCCTGATCTGAATGTTCCCTACACCAATGACTTCACAAATCAATTACCTTTTTCTCACTGAGTATTTTTTTAAATCCTTACCTTCTGTCTTAAATATCCATTCTAATACAGAAGAGCAGTAAGAAGTAGACAAGTGGGGTTACCTTCTGTCTTAGGATCAATACTGTGTATTGGTTCCAAGGCAGAAGAGTGATAAGGGCTAGGCAATGGGGGTTAGGTGACTTGACCAGGGTCACACAGCTAGGAAGTGTCTGAGGCCAGGTTTAACCTCAGGACCTCTGGACTCGGACCTGGCCCTCTACCCACTGTGCTACCTGGCGTTCCTTCCTCATTTATTATTAAATAAAAATGGATGATGCTAAAAGGAGTGCTAGATTAGGGTTAGGAGAGTAAGGTTCAAACTGAGGTTATACCATTGGTGTGACTTTGGGCAAAGCATCTAATCTCTTTGGGCCTCGGTTTCTTGGTCTCCCTATTGAGGAGATGAATAGATAACTTCTAAAATCCATTTTTGCTCTAAACCATGATTCTCCCCTAATGTTTGGGAAATACATCATTTTAGAAGGTTGCCTTCTTTGAAAATCTCTTAAACAAACACTCTCCTTTCACAATCAGTCAAAATATAGGATCATGAAATATAATAATCTAAGTGAATTTTTTTTAAAGAAAACAAGGTGAGTTGTAGGTTCTCTTCTCTCTTTTCTAAAGCAGAAAAATTGACATTTACTCCTTTCAGTCTGGAAACCTTGAGTCCCAGGGAATCTGACAAATGTGATTGAAAATCTGAACTGCTCCAGGAGGGAGAGATCAATAGGAAGCTGATAGCACTGCCAAATGTCTTGTTGGCATCTTGGAACTACCTTGAAAATGTGTTAAAACCTCTGAAGGCGGAACACTATACACCATAGAACCAGTCAAGCAGTCAGGTCAACACAAAGGGTTCAGAAGTTGCCAGACCTTGAAGGAAAAGGATGATCCTTGATGACAACTCAGGAGCCACATCTATGAGATGGATTCTGAAGCCCTTTCCATAAGCACATGATGAAAAAAAAAGAATCCAAAGCCTTGAGAATCAGGGCCAAGATTACCTGCCTACCAGGGATTCTAGTCACATTTTTTTTTCTGGGAAAGATGCCAATCTAGTTGGTGTTTTTTGTTTTTAATTTTAAAGGATAGTCATAGTGAAAAAAAAGATCAAAAGTCAAAGACAAATTATAAAAGGAGATTCTTCCTGCCAATGAACAAACCATCAATGTCTAACTTTTGACTCCTTGATTCAAAGAATTTTCAGTGGTCAATAAAGTTTTAGTAGAAAATGAATTGACCGTGTCAGCAAAAGAAATAAAGGGTCAGTACAATGTTGTAGAAGCAGGCATTTGTAAAAAGTGAGCATCCTCTGTAGCATGCATAATTGGTAAAATACTAAAGGGCACTGTTTTTTTCCCTTGAGAGCACATGAAAATGAAATCTTCATGGAAGCTGACAGTTCTTGGTGAATAACTACACAAGTAAAAACATTCCTTTTTCTATATTTTGAAAAATTCAATTTGGCGGACATTAAAATCACCTGCTCGGTAAACGTCTAGGAGCGGAGATAAAAATGATATAGTGGGGGACAGTTAAGTGGTTCAGTGAATAGAGAACTAGTTCTAGAGACTGGAGGTCCTACGTTGAAATCTGGTCTCAGATACCACCCAGCTTGTGTGACCCTGGGCAAGTCACTGAACCCCCCATCGCCTAGTCCTTACTGCTCTTCTGCCTTAGAATGGATACTTAAGACAAAAGGTAAGGGTTTACAAAAATACTCAGTGAGGAAAAGGGAGTTGGTCTGTGAAGTCATTGGAGTAGGAACCAATAGAGAGTATTGATTTTAAGATGGAAAGTTATTAAAATTTTAAAATAGTTTTAAATGGCATAAGGTCTGCCTTCAGGGAGCTTCCATTCTTCTAGGAAAGGAGAGGTAGTAAGATAAAGCAGGACACAAAGTTATAAAAAGTCATGTCAAAAGGAAATATTGCCAACTGAAGAAGGGAAAAGATCAGGAAAAGTCCCAAAGTGCTTAATCAATGAAACTCCTGCTTCTTTGAATATGAAATAATAATACATTCATGTGGGGCAAGTGCTCATTTCCAAAATCTACCCTTAACTTCCCATGAAGATTAATTTATGTGTCAAATTATCCTCTAGGAGTTAAAAAGGCTAAGTATCAGAAGATGAAATAAAAACGATGTTTACCTTCTAATGGAAAATAAAGTATAGAATATATATTTTTTTCAGAGTTGGACAGGAGCTCAAAGGTTTATGCATCTAGAGTTGGACTGATCTCACAGGTCACCTAATTCAAACCCTTCATTTTACAGGTGAGGGAACTAAGGCCCTGTGATGAATTAACCCAAGACCGTGAAAGTACTGGGTGTCAAATTTGGGATTTGATCTCCAGTCCTTTGACTCAAGAGCCTGTTCTTTCATGGAGTCCCAAGCATTCCTGAAAAAAGAATTCCCTCTACGACCAACCCCAAATCTGGGTTTTCTGGATTTTCATCTGGTCTCCTCTTGAAGACCTCCAAAGAGAGGGAAATCTATAGTCCAGGCTGCCCATTCCTCTGACTGAGAACTCTAATTATGAAAGATTTCTCCCACCTGCCCCCCACCCTTACTTCAAGCTTAAATTTTCCTCTTTGCAACTTCAAACCATTTCCCAGTTCTGCCTCCAGGAACCAAACCATTTTAGTATTTTTCTTGCCCAAGTAAGAACCTCTAGAGACAAAGAAAATTAATGTGATCCCTCTTCTCCATGACAGCTTTCACATACTTGAAGGCAGCTAAACTGTTGCCTCTGAGTCTTCTCTTTTCCATGTTAGACATCCCCCAAACCTTCGACTGATCCTCATATAGCAAAGAGCCAGATTTCACCATCCTGATCATCCTCCTTTGGCTGTTCTCCAGTTTATCAAGAATTAAAACATTAAAAAAAAAAAATAGAGGCCCTAACTCATTGTGAAACATCTCAACAACAACAGCAGAAAGCAGGCTTCTGGGTAGGTGATTGCCATTTTATTGGAGTACCTTAAAGAGGGCCTTCCTCTTTTGCTAAAATTATGCAAGCATCTGTTCCAGAGAAAATGTTCCCTTTGCCTATATTAAAGACCACAACTTTAAATAGCTGCTATTATCATGGCCATTTGAAGCGAGTCCATTTAGTGGGCTAAGCAGCAACGAGAAAAAGATTAGGAAGGCAAACTCTGCTTCTAGCCCATGTTGGAATCCAAAAGGTTGTAGCCATTTCAGACTGACAGCAGCAGGAGTTCAGCACTAGCACAGGGGCGTGTTGGCACCGAAAAATTAAGTATAGATGACAAGACAAAGGCCTGGTGGAATCCCAAATGTAAATTAATAATCAAATGTATATATACAAAAAAAAAATCAACCAAGAGACAGATGGCAGAGCCATTTTTCCCAAGAGTATCTATGTGTACATGCTCTGAGTGCTTGTATGTGGGTCACTTGCTAGATTAAATCCTGTGTCAAGCCCAACAGAGGAAGCTCACAGCAGTCTATACAGGCTTTGACTGATTTTAATTTGTGATTTCAGATAACATAGACTTACTTGTCCAAAATAGCAGAATAGGTTTGTGTTGTTTTGTTTTTTTCCAAGCACAGCTCTTTAAAACATCAAAGAACTTAGCGAGAGGATAAAAGTGCCACATAAAATTATCCATAAACAATAAATTAGACTCTTCTTTCTCATTTTATTAAATATATATATACATATATATATATTCTAAACTGGCAAGAGAATTTAAAAGCAGAAAGGATTATTTGCGGATTTCTGTCCCTACAAGTAATGAAAGGTGAGCTTTGGAAGAAATTATGAGTTTCCCCTGAAATTTTTTAAATAATTGTCTCTACATATTTTCCAGTAACCAACTGCTGACTCATGGTTTAGCTGGGTTAATACATATTGGCATTTGTAAGCTAATTTCATTTTTCTCCAAAGACAGTGACATTTTAAAGGAACTGAGTCTACTACCTTCAGTAGGGCAGGAATCCAAAAGGATGGGTATCACCCGAGATCAAAAGGGCAGACTAACGCCAACCATAAAACACCAGTTGGGAGCAATGGGTAAATATCATCTGGGCAGTCGTCTTTCATCCAGCATGATCTTACGAAACTGTAGCTTTAAAGCCAGTACTACTCAATTTTAAGTACTGTCAATCAGAATCAGTTAGGGAAAAAAAAACCCAACTAGCAGTGAGCCAAGACTACAGTTTGAATTTGAGCCCAAATGACCAACTAAACCACAATTATGTAAGCGTGAATTTTTGATAGTCTTAAATCCTCCTGTGGGATCTTTCCTGAAAGTTATGCACAGAGAACCCTTATTACTCAGAATGCTAGTTACATATACAATGATGGGAGACCCAAATGAAAAAGTCATCTTGGTTAGATTTTATACAGAGCAATGGAAAACAGTGAAATTACCCAATCTCCATAGGCAAACACACATCCTCCCTCCCTGAATCCCCAAGTGATTTGGCTCAACAGCCTTCTTTGTTTACCTGAAGCTTGAGCTCATGGTGATTTGAGGTCATAAACAAGAGCTTCACTTTCCTTTTCTCTGCATTTTTCTACACATTCTGACATGGGATTTTCCTTCTCAGAAAGAATGTGGTCAAGATAAGGAAACGATGCAAAACAAGTTTGTTGTTTTAGAAGAACCTCCTTTTTGTGCTCTTTTTCTGAGAATCTTACCATGGCATCTTTCAGGAGAGTGTAAAATGATGGATGTTATCATCAATATTTATGAAAAAAGCAAAAGAAGGAAATCATTTCTTTTGCCTTGTTTTCCCCCAACTGCTTAATGCAAGGACCCAAACTATTCACATAGATCGGGGGGGGGGGGGGGAACGTATCAATGAGTCACATATAACAAGCAGCCTTGTGATTAAGCGATTGGCTAGTGTTTTTATTAAGTCCAATCCCAGCCTTACCACAGACTTGAAATTCAAGATTATCATATGGCACTTGCTGCCTTGAGACTCCAAAAAAGTCGTTCAAACTCCTTGTACCTCAGTATATAAATATATATATATACATATATATATTTAAAACCCAGAGGTTAGACTAGATAGCTTCTGAGATCTTTTTTGGCTCTAGATCTCTGTTTGACCCTGAGCAAGTCACTTGGGCTCTGTCTGCCCCATATAAAATGGGAAAAATAATAGCACCTACCTCCTATGGGTGTCATAAGAATAACATGAGATAATATTTGCATAATGCTATATAAACGTGAAAGTATGATATAAGTACTAGATGTTATGATTATCCTATAATTTATAGAAATAAAAGCAAACAGAAGGGAAAAAAAAAACCTAAACTGGATCCATTAACTCAACAATGATTTAATACCTACTATGAGCAAAGCGTGTTCGTCTGGTATGCTAATGCCTACATTCAGAAGCTGATTGGATTCTATCCATCCCGGGCAATTTCTTAGGTTGCACGCAGAAACACATGTAAGACATTCCGTTTTGCCATAGGGAAATTGACTTTGTCATAAGAAGTTTCTGTGTTACTGCTTAGTTCTGGTTAGTTCTCAGTTCTAATCTCAACCAACCTACACCAAAAAAAAAACATTACTCGCACCCCTTAGATTATAAAGTAAACTCGATTTCTGAACCGAAAAAGAAACGACGGCAGTCCGAGAGGTGCCAAAGTGGCACATTCAAGTCATAACAACATGCTACACCCCCAATCCAAGGTACAATTCTTGAAGTTTCAAGACAATTCTGCTTGAGTCAAGGAAGGCAGCAGTCAGAGCTGCCTCCCACATACTGAATGTTCGACCCTGCAGTTCCAACACTGACCTCCTCTTAGAGGCTTGTATTTCACAAAATCTCCTGTGGGGCAGCATAAGTCCACAATTCTCCTTTAAACCATGTTTTAAACTTGGGAGTTTGTTACATGACACAAAGTGGTGGGAATTAATGAGCTGTGATTTTAGGATTTGGCTTTTGCTTCCCTAATCCCTGCCTCTGTAATACATATACACACATATGTGTGCATCCAAACACAAATCTAAAGAGAGAATACTTTTATAATACAGAGAATAAACATATACAGGGCAAATTATACGGTAGTAAATGTTTACTGCGGGAGAGTAGTTGGGGATGATCTACATCTGAGCTTTATGACTTAGTTAGGAATTGTCAGGCCACATACAGTCCATGAAGGAGGGAACATTTAGTAGAACCTCAGCAAATACAAGAAAACAGTTACAAGGATCACATCCTAATTTATTTCAGGCGACTAAAGAGCAACAATAAATGTTTTCGGGAAGATCTGTCAGAATTAGATTGCCATTGAAAGCTGGGCATCATGTACTTTAGAGAGGGTTGCAAAATAGACAGTTAAATGCATATATTCTATATGTAATGCAGACACTTAAAATGTAGCCTCTTATAATGGTTGGAGGGCATAAATAGGTCGGAAAGGAGTTGATCTCAATGTCAATAATGTGAAATGTCAGAATCGTAAATATATACATATACAGGCACGACATAAAAGTACAATCTCCCTAAGTGAAGAAACTGATGTGAAGAATGATAGTTACCATTAACAACTAAATCCTAATCACCCCAACACACGCTCCTGGACTTAAGTCACAAATGGACTGTTCTCTTTACTCTAATTTATGAGTGAGAAGGAAGATATTTTTGTCAGCCTTTTACAGGAAATAAATCACATAACAAGTTAGTTTAAGCCAAATCTGAATCATTAAAATAGTTTTCTCCTGGATGTAAAGTCATTTCCCAATCAGAACTAAGAATCTGTTAAGAAGACTATAGAGTGGCAAAGTTTGAACCATCAGAGTACCCAGGAAGAGCTCGAGGAGGTAAGAAGGCACTTTTTAAAGACTGCAGATTCCTGCATTGAAATCTTACTACCTTTTTCAAGTCCTGGCCACACATGCTGACAGCTCTGACTGTCCCCAAACAGTCACTGAAGACAAAGATTCCACCTTGAATCTATTTTCAGTGCAAAGTGAGCAATCTAGGAAAGGGAGAAGGGTTTGGGGTTTGGTTTTTTTTCCCTCTTTTTCCTAGAGTCACTGGCAGACTCAATGTCAGCAGGTGCACTACACCACAAACTTAAAAGAATTAAAGGCTCTACCTGTTACATGCATATGCCAGCAACAATCTGTAAGCTGTGATTAAAAGTTTAAGCAAAGTTCAAGTTCAACACCGGCTACCCGCTCTACTAGGCTCTGACAAACACTCCAGTTCATGAATCAAGAAGGATTTCTTGAATTCTGCCACCCCGATCACTATGGGATTTCAGAAGCAGACTAACTAGTGAGTGTGAATCAAGAATTGCTGACCTAAGACATATACACATGCTTTTAGGCTAATAGCAGAGGAGAGAGACAGACAGAGAGAGACAGAGACACAGAGAGACAGAGAAAGAGAAAGACAGAGAGAGACAGAGACAGAGACAGAGACAGGGACAGAGAGCCTATATAAAAGTGCTAATTACAACCAGGAGAGTTTCCGGACTTCATCTCTCCGATTACTACCCAACCACTCCGGGTAATCCCAGGCACTACCTCACCCTAACCCAAGGGATCTATACATTCTTCATTGAAAGGGAAGAGCTGATGAAAAGCTGTCAAAGTAAATCTATGCTCACTTTTTGGATGGTTTAATTTCAATGGAGCACGAAACACCGCAGGACAGTTAATAAGTTTAGCCAAGCGTACTGTTCTCCCTAATATATTTTAATTATGCATCTGTTTTAATTGTAATCAGATTAAGTCACTGGAAAAGACACAAATTGGAATTTTCCCTAATGGCTAATGGAGCTTTTCATCAGTTTCTAAACACCAGCACGTTTAAAAGGGAGGAAAAATAGGTAGGGACACCAACACCCGTGTGACATTTTCCAGAAATCGATGCAGTTTCTTTGACAACACAGTTCAGGTCTCATTAGCCACCCAAACTAACCCAAATGCAAAAGACCACGTCAAAGCCCCAAGGGCTTCATCTTTCCCAATTAGCATACAAGAATTGCTAAGCATAAACGAAAACTCCCAAACACAAATGAAAGCTGAAGGCTTATATAAAGTGCCCTGCTCCACCGATCTTAGAAGGGGGCACATCAGCCAGCGTCATATTGCCTTAAAGTACTGTTCAAGCAGGCAAGGAAAGTTGAGGCAGGCATGGGGCTCCCATTCTGGGAAATTAGCTACTGTCAACCGCCTGTTTTCGCCTCTGGACATAAAAAAGTCTCACGGTTTTATAAAGCAAGGGAGGGAGTTGCAAAGAAAGCTCCACTAAAAGGGAAATGAGGAGTTCGGGGGAAGGAAAGGGGCTTCCTTCGTGCCCAGACACAAAATCGCTTAACGTGTTGTTGTGACACCAGATAATACTTAAAGGTTTTTGTTGGGTGTTTTTTTTTTAAGTCAGTGTTCATTGAATAGTTATTCAAATAGCAGAGATTTCCTTTAAAGAAACTTCAGTGTCTGCAAACACCAGGAAAAAACAGGGAGAGAAACCTGCAGACAAACTAGGAGCTGAAACTAACTAGTCCGGCTTGCTCCCGGTGTGTTTGCTCCGCGACGGGGTGGGGGTGGGGGAGGGAAGGGGGTTGGTGGGGAGTGATGATTGTTATACCATTGAACCCCGCAGCCGGGACCACTCTCCCTCCAACTCCGCTTATATAGTAGGACTCCCGGGGCACGGCAGCCAGCCAGCCTAGCAGAGTTCCCCTCCGGCTTCTTTTAGCTAACTCCCTCCCATCTCACCTCCCCTCTTACCTGTCATCGTAGCAGAAATCCGCACTCAGGGTGTTGAGATACAAGACGAGCCCCAGGGCGCTGCTCACCAACTCTGCAATCATCTCTCCACCGCCTTCCCTTCTGCTCGCTTTCCAACACAAGGGCAGCCGCAACAGAGAAAGAAGCATCAATCCCCACCTTCCGCTTCTCCTCCCAGCTTCACTTTTTTTCTCTCTCCTCCTCCTCCTCCTCTTTCTCTCTCCCCCCTCCCCCTTCCCATCCTCTCCCCCTCGTTCCCCCTCCCTCCTAAGCCTGAGAACCCACCCCTCTTTTGAGCTGCTCTTCACTCCTGGCCCCGCTTGTCTCCTCCTTCCCCGTCCCTGGGGCGCGGGCTCAGAGCGCTCTCCCCATCCCTGGGAGCCCGGGCGAGCCGGCAGACAGCGAGAAAGCGGCAGGTTTATTGAGTGCTTGGCTTTGGGGCTCCCTTTTCCTCCGCTCCGCCCGGACCCTAACCCATGGCAGTTGGGAAAGGAGGTGCCTTGGTGGAGATGCGAGGCTGGAGGGATGGTGAGGGGACGACTGGGGGCGCGAGTGCGGGGAGGGAGGGATGGACAGGACGGAGCTTGGCTGCCGGTGCAGCTGGAGGAGAGAACAGGGAGAGAGAGAGAGGCGAGAAGGAAGAGTGGGAGGGACAGGAGCGAGAGCTGCCTCTGCTCCTCCGCCTCCTCCTCCGCCTCCTTCCCCTCCTTCCCCTTGCACAGCTCGGGGTGCTCGCTCGGTCTCCAGCCGCCGTAGCGGGCGGCTGTAGCTCATTCACTCTTTATTAGCTCCTTCCAGTCCCCAACCCCTTCGGCACTGAAGTGAGAAGCCGCGGCTGGAGGTTCGGGGAAGCACCCGCGTGGGGCTCTCGGGGGCTCCCCCCGCGCCTGCGTGGCCACCCCTCCGTCCGCTTTCTCCAGCCGGGCAGCTCCTCCCATCCCGCAGCCAGCACCTCCTAGCCTGAATCTAGGGCTCCTCCTTCTCCTCCCATATTATATCCGCCCCACTCCCTCCACCCCCACTCCGGCTTCTTTCGCCTTCAATTTCACACTGGAAAGCCACCGAGACCAATCGGTGACTGCTGGAAGAGAGCCCGAGAAGGGGTGGCTGGAGTGCGCACTAGGGGAGGAGAGAAGGAAGAAGAAAAGGGCGAGGGAGAGACTTGTTCTCTTCTCCTGCCGCCGCCGCCGCGGCTGGCACAGACTCGGTCCCCAGCCTAGCCCTCTCCGTGCCAAGCACTGCCACTTGTCTCCATGGTCAAACTGGAAAGTCATGTGGAGAAGGAGAGGAGGGAAGGAAGAACAGGTTTGGGGAGAGCCGCGCTTTCTGTGCGTGCAAGCACACCCACCACGACCTAGGAAAGAAATGGGACTTGAATTAAAAGCCCCGGGGGCATCCACTCTGAAAAGGCAGGTTCCTCAGTGCGATCAGGTCCTCCGGAGGAATGTTGGCAGCAAATTTTAAGGCGTTCCTGGCAAAGGACATGGTTAAAGAGAAAAGGATGTAAGCAGGTGGGGGTGGGGGATTAAATTAAGACAAAGAAACAATAAACGTTCCCCAAGGCTCCCAGAGACAGGTTGTGGGTGCAATTAGACGTGCCGGGGTACTGAGGGCAAGATGGAGAAGTCCCTAATTCAGTAGCTCCTCGGTAAAGTACGGGAGAATCTTTCTAGGGTGGTAAAAACCCGGAGGCGCGGGTGAATTCACCGCGTTCCATTTCCTCGAGGATGAAGGCGGGACGCACGAGGGAATCCAGCATTGCGCTGGCGGATGTACAGAACCCGGAGAGTAACAACGTTCCAACTCCCGTATTTACACCTAGGGCCGCCTTGGACCCCTAACAGCACTACTACAGCGCCCCCTGCTGCACTGTAGCAGCGATGCATGAGAACCTGAACATCCCCTCCTCCAGAGTTGAACCTAGCCAGAGACAACCCAACAGGAGCGGACCAGAAATTTTCTTCTCTGAACCCTAGTTGTGTTGGATGATCTCCTGGTAAACATGGGCCCCGATTTCATCGCCTACAAAGCCAGCCGGCTGTGTAATAAAGAAGCCTCCATCTGCCTTCCAAAGCGTGGTCCACCTGTTTGTAACAGAGTTGAAATCTGATTAATATCTTTTGGGTTTTTTCTCTTTTTTTACAGTATGTGTAGGCAATATCGATGTTCCTTTGGGGGAGGGGAGGAAGCATTCTCTATTAGCAGAATGCTTTTATGATATGTCTGAAGACAAGGCTTGATTTGCGTTTACCATGTATGCAACCATAGTGGACCGTCGAATACTTCAATATGAAGTAAAAACTGATTGAGAGTTCCAAGTTTGTCATCAGCCCCTTTCCATGAACTAACCCTTTATTCCTTAAAATTTGAGAGCGGTATGTGGTCCAAAACTCCATTCTTCTTCCCCAACCTTCTTGGTAACTAGAACCTAAAGGACTAAAGGACATTTTGGAAATGACTGGGGTCGGTAGCCTGCATACATTGCATCCGGAGACACTACCAACTTCAGTATTACGTGGTAGAATGGATAAATCCAACTCCCATAACCTGATGGTTTTTTTTTTTCTGTAAAAAGCCAGAGATTCCATGCAAATCCCTGAGTGGTGTACCAATTACAAAGGTATATTGTAAATACGGACTTTAAAGGATAGGAAGAAAAGAGGGAAGAAAGGGAGTCATGAACTCTAAGGAAACCATCCACTCTGCAGAAGAACGCTGGTGGGAAGTAATGCACTGATAGCCCTTTTCAATAATTAAGAGGACTTGGAAGCATGGGAGTATTAAAAGGGTCTGGGTTCAGCACACTAAGAGCTTGTAAGCACTTTCCAGAGTTGACTCCCTTTTCAAGCCACCAATGGTTTTAAATAAATATTTCTTAAAGACTACTGGAAAGGGGGCACATCCCACTGTCCTGATGAATGGGGGACGAGGGCTCAAGCTGTATGGGCAGAATCTGGTAGCTTTTAACAAGTTTTTCTATTATTATTTAACATGAGCCTCTGTGTCCTTCTGGCGCATTAAGCACTCGTTAAGACTTCTTTCAGACAGCCCTCAAGGGCTATTGTATAGTCAGCCCCTGCACTTCTCAAACACCCTGAGTTCCTTCTGGGAAAATCAGATTGTAGTTTTCATCAGGGTCCAGACCACAGAAGTCATTTATTTAAAACTTAGGGACATAGCTCATTAATTCACAAAGGCAAGCTGGCCCACTGCAGGATATTGCTTCAGTTTCGGCAAAAGCATGGGCTGTTTTAACCTACTCTTGCCCTACACAGATCAGGGGAATTAAACTGTACAAGGTGGGCTTTTCATCTTTGGGATCAAGCACCCCAGAGCCCTTCTTTCCAAAACCCCAAAGTAAATCTGTTCCATGCATCCCCTGTTCCAGCCACCACTTCCTCAATGAATTTCATTTATGGGTTCCAGTACCTATTCAATGTTTGTGCTACATTCCCAGTCTTTTATTGTGTGATTCATACCTTTGGAGTGCCAGGTCCTCAGGGAAAAGATTTTGTTATTTGCTTAGGACATATTTAGTTTATTGTGCAACACCATCTTCCCTTTGGGTGTTGCATGAATATTAACTAAAAATCCACATATGGTCTTGGTCATAATTTTCTGCTTGTCCTAATATAACTTCTCTTTGAACAATTCATTTAGAAAGCATGCCAGGGGTGAAATGTGGCATGTAAATTCTCATGCTAAAAGGAATGTTTTTAATAATACCCACAGATCTGAAGAACAATGCAGTTCTTCCCCCAGTCTTCTCCAAAATCTAGAATCGCAGAGCCATATGAAGTTGTATTTTGTTAAAAAAAAAAAAAAGAAAGAAAAGAAAAGAAAAGAAAGAAAGAAAGAAAGATAAAGAGGGGTAGGGTTTGGGGGGGCTGAGGGGAGAGCAACATTCTCTCCTGCCCTGGAATCTTTTTTAGAATGACTGTGGACAGGAAAAACACTGGCCCGGCAGGTGAGATAGCTAGTTTGGGGAGTCTGGTATAATAGTGATATGCTTGTAGAATTACAGACTCTAGGCTCAGCTCAGGAAATAACCCTGCAGGAAAAAGACAACAGACTTGATGATATGTGGGTCAGAGAGCTATAAGAGGTACTTAGGATGCTTGGGTAGCTAATGACAGTAAATGCATTAGCTCTATAGCTTCCATCTAGATGTTTCTCAGCATCCCGTACGTAATCTGTCACTCTCTGGAATCAAGTCTTTTTATGATCTGAGATACAGTCAGAAGGTAATCAGGACAAGGTAACCAGAGAAATGGATCGAGTCATGGCTGCAGCCCAAACCAGAATTTTAGCAACCAGATGCTGCCAAAGTAATGATCACTTTAAAAAATCTCACATGATCTCAGCCTTCAGATTCGGTAGGTGTGGGGGTGGGAGGAGGAGAAAAGGAGGAGGAGGATTGTAGAAATAACCTGCTAATAACAAGATCTGTATAATTGCAGAGACTAATGATAGAATCCAAAAATTCAGTCAAGTAAAGCAGGGCCGGCCTCCCTCACAGACTTGCTCAGTGCCTTCAAAAGCACCTCAGTAAACAATAAGCAAACCATTTCAACAACTGGAACGATAAAGGCGCAAACATTCAAACAAATTCCCGACCCCTTTCCAATGGAAGTCTCCGTACCCCAAATATGGAACTTGGTCTACTTGGTGGGGAATGGAGAAATGAGTCAGTTCAGAAGTAAAAATTAATTAGACCTTTCTTGTTAGTGGACCTGGTTAAGGAGAAATATCATGCCAGATGACTTTCATCCAATGGTGGCACCATCTTCATTCTTCTTCCAGAGAACCAATCATGAAATCTATCTAACTCCATAACAAGTAGGGAACCCAGGGAGGGCAGAATATGGTTTACACTATCAGATAGAGTCATAGAATCATAGGCTAATCTGCTGGACATCCAAGTTATCCTCCAATACAATCCCATCATTTTATAGATAAAGAAGCTTAGACCCACTTAGGCATAGTGACTCAACAGAGATCATATAGGTAAGAAAGTATAGTTACAATTCTTTCTCACAAAAAAGAATGCAGTTTGAAGGAGGAGGACTAAAATGACAATAATGTCAAAAGACAGAGGAAAAAAGTAAAATAGGATTTCCCAAAAGTCTTAGCGCTTTAACTGGTACTAGGACTTTTGGGACACTATATTTTTCAAGTACCTTCCTTAGAGGTTGTATGGAAGGATGTCATCATACATAAGCATCTGGAAGGCAATAAACTATTCAAAACAGTGGGACTTCAGCTGGGACTCTCCATCCCACCCCCAGCTATTCATTTTTTTCAAATCTCTATTTCTGGGATGCCATTAATACATAATTCCTGCACAGATTCCCATTTGTAAATGTTGAAAGCCTCCTGTGTTATAAGAATAAATTGTGCTCAATCTATAGAGTCTCTCATTTTTTCCTTCTAAATGTGCATCAGTTATATTAAGGATGTGACTCTGTGAACTTATTACAAATTGTACCACTCAAATCACCAAACTTTATTACCAGTCAAGAATCAAGAACTCGCTGATTTTACTTTAAAATATTATATTAAAATATTTAAGTAATTTATGTGTGGGGAAGCAAATGAAGCATTTCTGACACTGAACCAACATTCAAATGCTCAAAATCTTTACTAATTTGTACCTCGCATAAGGTATGAAAATGACTTTTGCAGATTCTCCTGAAATTTTTATTTAATTCACCCATGAAATGTTTGAAAAGGACAATTAGCAGTTCAACCTGTCAATCCTTGAAAATCTGAAATAAATTCTTTTTTGTTGTTGTTTTACTTTTGGCAATAGTTATAATAAAATTTCAACTTTTATCTTTTTTGTAGTTCGGTTATACCTGACTCTTTGTGACTCTATTTGGTGGTTTGTTTTTTTTGTTTGTTTGGTTGGTTTGGGTTTTTTTTTTTGGCAAAGAAACTGAAGTGATTTGCCATTTCCTTCTCCGATTCATTTTACAAATGAATTCAGGCAAGTGGGGTTAATGAGTTGTCTAGGATAACACGGCTAATAAGTGTCTGAGATCACATTTGAACCGGAGTTTTCCTTATTCCTTATTCCATAATCTATCTGTGCCTGCTAGTCGCCCTAATTTTTAACTAAGTGCATGTAGTTAAGTGAATAAATTCAATATAACTCCATCTGAAATTTTAGTAGCCCTGAGAGTGAGAGACAGTATATAGAGAATGGGGCCCCAGTTTCCTCATCTGTAAAAGAGGGATAATAATAAAAAAAATATGCCCACCTAGCAGAGTTATTGTGAGGATAAAAGTAAGGTGATATTTCTAAAGCATTTTATAAGCCTTCAAACATCACATAAATGCTAGCTATTTATTATTATTATTTTCATTGTTATTATTTCATTGTTCAATTGTTCAGTCCTTTTTGACTCTTAATAACCCCGTGAACCATACCTATCTATAGGGTTTTCTCAGCCAGGATACTGGGGTGTTTTGCCATTTCCTTCTCCAGTGGATCCTTTATATCAGACAATCATACCTTAAGTGACTTACCCAAGGTCATTCTAGCTAGGAAGTATCTGAGGCCAGACTTGAATTAAGATCTCCCTAACTCCAGACCCAGCACTCTGAGCCATCAACCTGCCTTCTAGACATACAGAGGGTTAAGTAAGTTGGCTATGGTTCCACACTTATGAAGTGTTTGAAGCTGGATTTGAACTCAGATCTTCATGACTTAAGGCTCAGCCTTCTATCTGCTGCGCCATAGTTGCTTCAAAATTATTAATGTTAGCTGACTAATAATAATTATCATTGCTATTACTTTCTCATTCTCTAATTCATTTCTCTGATCTAGAGGACCTGAAGCAGAATGGATGCTGAAAGGTTGTTCACTTCCAAATTCCTCTGAAGGGTCATATGCTTATGTAAGACATGATCTGTACATAGTAAGTAGGCTTGCAGTTCTATCCATCCCTGCCCCTTGCCATGTAAATATTGCTGAAAGTTTCTCTCCCCAGAGTGGTCATGCTTACATCTGTAGGACTCCAACTACTCTAAAGGTCCAAGATCGCAGTGGTCGTAGCAGTTCCCAGTTCTCTACATGATTCGCCCTTTCCTGACTAAGCACCACGACAGAGGACAGTTCCAACACTTTCTTGTCCCTAATCCATTGCCAGAAAATTAAGTGGTAGTGTCAGACTCAAACAGAGTGCGAGCCACTAAACTGTGGCCATGAGTATTGACTTAGAAAGCTCCATATGGACATTATTTTGTTTCATTGTATTTTTATTTATTTTGTTAAACATTTCTCAGTTACATTTTAATGTGGCTGGGTGTAAAGTGGACCTCATGTTGGACATCTCTGATCCAGAGGACCTGAAGCAGAATGGATGCTGAAAGATTATTCACTTCCAAATTCCTCTGAAGGGTGAAGATAAAGACCATTCCATATAGAGTGTGTGAAATGGAAATGGGACCCTAAGAGGCTTTTCTTCTATCTCTGTAGGATTATGGTAGAGGAAGAATCAAGAGGCAATACCCAAGGGGGCAGCTAGATGGCTCAGTGGATGGAGATCCAGACCCAGAGACTAGAGGTCCTGGATTCAAATCTAACCTCAGACACTTCCTAGACAAGTCACTTAACCCCCATCGCCTAGCCTTACTGCTCTTCTGCCTTGGAACTAGTGCACAGTGTTTATTCTAAGACAGAAGGTAAGAATTTGTCAAGAAAAAAAGAAAGAGGTAATAATTAATTTTAATAAACTTTGCTTTAGATACCTACTATGCTGGGAGCAGGAGGGTGGAGACATCCAATTTATAAAATGAGGACCCATTCTCAGAGAGCTAATAATAAAGGAGGGAGTTATGGCACATACCCAAATTCGGCTCAATTTAGCAACCATTAACTGAATGCTAGGAAGATCCAATATGTACACAGAAAAATAGATATCTGGGATGATCATAACCACTCTACCTTGAGGGCAGTTAGTCAATGTGAATTTATAAAGCACTTATCATATGCCAGGCACTGTATACTAAGTGTTGGAGATGCAAATAAAGGCCAAAATGGCCCCTGCCCTCAAGGAGTTCATATTCTAATGAGGGAAACAGGATAGGAAAATACAGAATAGATGGAGGGTAATCTCAGAGGGAAGACATTAGCAGTTGGGGGGTGAAGCAGAGCAGAACTAGGAAAGACTTCCTATAGAAAGGGGGGGAAATAAATTAAAAAGAAGACAACGAAAGTTCAAGAGGAATAGAAACCAGAGATGGTCAGAAAATATTTCACATAAGAAGCAGCACATAAACTGAATTCTGAAACAAACTATTCAAAAAGGTAGAAATGGGGAAATATATTTCCAGACACGGCTAACCACCTGTAAAAAGAGACAGAGGTAGAAGATGGAACATCACATATGGAGAATGACCAGCCGGTCGATTTGGCTGATAGATACGGCAAGTGGGAAAAAGTAAATAATACAAAATAGGAGAAGAAAGGCAGTTGGGGCCATACTGTGGAAGGCCTTAATGTCAGGCTGAAAATTTTGCATTTTATTCTGAAAACAGATAGGGGAAGTCATTGATTTTTTTCTCCTTAGGGCAAATATGTGTGGCATAATTAAATCTCTGTTTTAGAAATAAACAATTGGCAATGATGTGGAAGATGATTTTTAGAAGGGAGAGACTGGAATTAATTATAATATATTCGGTGGAATATTCCTCTCCAAAGGAGCAACTTTCAATTTTATCTATATATTACTAGTAACTAGCACAGTGCCTATTTGATCACATAGAAGATATTTAATAAATGTGTTCTAGATTTAATTGAATAGAGTGATGCCAGTACTAATGTACAAAGCATCCACTTGATACCCACAAGAGACTCATCAAATACTTTTTGAATTAAATGATTTTTGAGATTGGAGACTGGAAAATGAGGAGGAGCCGTGATGACAGAGTAGTAGGAAGAAATATAGCCAAACTCACCCCAAAATAACTCCTCAACAAAGATCTAGAAAACACGGTTTGGGGAACCCAAAGGGGAAAAGATCATTATGAGTCATATTTCCCAGCCAAGTCAGCATAAGGAGATAGAGGACTATGGATACTCCTGACATAGTCTGCCCTAGAACAGCGGCAGGGAGTATTCCAGGATACAAGAACTAGAAGACCAAGATTGTGCATCAGAGCAAGAAGAGGAATCCCTTGACAATGTGCAATATTTGGAACCAGGAGTCAACTTGTCACTCTGTCATTCAGGTTCACAAGTCCACATTGAGGAGGAGACCTACACTAGGAGTGGAATTCCAGGAAGAAGAGTATTACTGATCAAAATTAGTAGCCAGTGATGACTATGACCTGGGGTAAATTCCAGACCTCACCAATGTAGTAAGGTCTTGGTCTATATTACAGTGAAACAACTGGAACTGGAACCCCAGACCAATGGAGAGCCTACAGTCATGTTACTCTGAACCTATAGAACTCTGTAGCTGTCTGATAGTGGCTGAGTTCAACAGCACCCTGGTGGAATTTCCAAGCAGGTGCAAAATAACAAGAATGTTGTACAGAACCAAGTCCAAGTCAGGAACTTGCAGAACTGAAACAAGGAGGGCAATAATCACTATTTGCCTTAGATCAAACCAATCTGGAAGCACTAAAAGTTTGCCACTTTCCAGCCTGAGTTTCTCCTGAGATCTGGAATAACACTGGACTCAGTACCCACAAAGAAAGCAACAGAAAGACTCAAGATAAAATCTCAGCCCAAACATTCTTCCCCGAACTTCATTGAGCCCAGTCTTAATTTAAAGACTTGTCAGGAAGCTGTCTGGAAGAATGAATAAACAAAAAAGCAACAATACCAAAAAATCAATCTTACATTAAAGAGCTATTATGGTGATAGAGAGGTATGATCAAGCCAGAATTAGAAGAGAATTACTCCAAAACATCATTAAGCAAAGCCCCAATAAAAATATATATCTTGGGCACAAGTTAAACCAGAATTCCTAGAAGAAATAAGCTAAGAGTTGCTGTTAGTACTGTCATTGTTTGTAAGTATAAATTGTTTTAAAAAACCAAATGAGAATAGAAAAGAGAAAAATGGAAAAATAAATGAAAGCTGTGAGAGACAGAATTGAAAATAAAATTAAGAGTATGGAACAAAAAATATAAAACCTTATCCAAGGAGGGAAAAACCCTGAAAATTAGAATTTATCCAAAAGAAGCTAATAACACCATGAAACAAGAAATATTAAAACAAAATCAAAAGATTGAAAAATTACAAAAATAAGTAAGGTATCTTATAGGGAAAAAAATTAACCTTGAAATAGATCAAGGAGAAATAATTTTAAAGTCAATGAAATGTTGGGGATGGTTTGAGGTGAACCCCCAGGACTCGGGAAGGGTACCTTTTGTAAGGATGCAAGACTCTGAAACTTAGCTTAAAAATAAAAAGAGAAATTTATTAATTTAGAAGGTAATGTTGAATCTGGCCAGGAGGATAGCATAGGTGGAAGACTGCCTCCTAGGTGGAACAGCATAGATGGAAAGCTGTTCCCAGATGACATCAATTCTGGGGTCTTTATATTCTTTACAACAGTGAAGATGTGACTCTAGAGTGGTATGCACTGAGGCATGGGAAGGAGGGAGGTTTGCCTAAAGACATAGGGGGTGACTCTCATAGTTTAGAGGACAGATGATGTCTGAGATACAACTTGATGACATCAAGGAGGTGTATCTATCTGTCCATCTCAAATCTAAAGGACAATCCAAGGAGGATAATTCTCTCAGGGTCTTATAGGAGTTATCAGATGTTTTGGGTTAGGAGTCACAAGGATAGAAGGGAGCAAAGGAATTTCCCTGCTTATAGTTTGCCTGAAACATTTCTATAGTTTTGGGGTACAATGCCCATGCCAAATGGACTCTCTGAAAATCAGGATAAAATAAAAGAATCTGGATATCAAATTTTAAGATATCACAAAAGGAAAATGTCCAGATTTCTTAAGAACAGAGGGCAAAATAAAAATAAAATCCATTGTTCAAATCCTAAAAGAAACCTCAAAATAACCCCCCTAAAATATTAAAGCTAAAATCTAGGGCTTCCAGGTCAAAAAAAAAAATACTGCAAACAGCTAGGAAGAAAAAATTAAAGTACCAAGGAGTCACAGTCAAGATCATACAAGATTTAGTTGCCCTCACTATTTAGAGCTGTAGAGCTTGTAATAGAATAGTCTAAGATTCTATAACATATTTCCAAAGATAGACTTAAACCCCAAAACAATTTCCCTAAAGAAACTAAATATAATTTTATAGGGGTGGGGGGAGAATGGAACTTTAATAAAATGGAAGACTGCCAAGTACTTCTAATAAAAAGACTAAAGCTTTACAGAAACTTTGGGATACAAACACAGGAGTTAAAGAGAAACTGAGAAAGGTAATTGCAAGTGAACAAAGAGAAGAGACTTTATAAGGATGAATTGTTTGCTTTCTTGGGAGTAAAGGAAAAAGAATGATTCAAGTGTCCTTTCAGAACTTTAATATTATCTAAGGTCATAAAGAGAGTCAAATAAATTAGGAAGCACGAATAAGGTTTTAATTTGATGATTTTCCCTCTTATCTGAACTGATAAAAGCAGAATACACACCTAGGAAGATTTGGGAGCAAAATATATTTCACTCAACAGGGAAATAGGAAAAAATGGGGAGAAGAGGGAAAGTAGATTAAGGGACAATTAGTCTTGAAACAAACTGACTAAGGAGGGTGGATTTCAAGAGGATTTCAAAAGAAAAAAATAAAGAATAGGAACATGTTATTGGTCTCTGAGTGAAGGAAAGAGAAGGGAAGCAAAGGAGCAGAAGCAAATTACACCAAACAAAGAGAAGGAAAAGTATACTATAACTGTGAATATGAATAGGATGAACTCATCCATAAAATGGAAGAGAGTAGCAGAATCAATTTGAAAGTAGAATCTTAGAACAGTTACATATGATTACTATCTGGAGAGTATTGAATGGAAATATAAAAGAGAATGCATACAATAGGACCCTGTTTCCATGGGGAAGATGTTCCAAGAGCTACCATGGATGGCTGAAATCAGGGATATAAGTGACTCTCTTCTCTATTCTCTTGCCTCTCAGCTCAGTGTTCCAAAGCCTGCTACCCACCATTAAAAAAAAAAAAAAAAAAAAAAAAAAAAAAAGGAACCCTCCAAGTGAAGCCAAAAAAAAGTGTTTAATTGGAGAGACTTCCAGCATAAAGAGAGGAGACTTTTGTCCCACTCTGCCCATACCACTGCTGACTTCTGTGTCTGTCTTCCATTTGTACTCCCCCAAGTAGCAGTGTCTGTCTCTGGCCTCCACATGTCCTTGAACCATGCTGGCCCCCTCCCTCATCTGTTGGCAGCCTCCTTACTGCTTCCCTCCATCCCCTGGAATTCGAGGTTGAGTGCAGGTAACTGAAACCAAGAAAAGATTTAACTACAGGTAAAGGAGATTATTGTGCTTCTCAGACACACATGACACAAAAATTTACCAAATATAGAGCATAGGAACCTTATGAAAAAATGTAGAAAAAAGACGTTAAATATCTCTTACAGACGACAATGAAATTAAAAAATACTCAATAAAGGGTTAGAAGAAATGAAGAGAAAGAGGTAAGAAGAAAAAACAATGAAAATAAATTTGGATACTAATTACCTTAATTCTAAAGAATGGATGTGGTCAAAGAGGAAATCAAAGAGACAATGAATTTTATTAATGATAATGTTAACAATGAGATAATATTCAAAAATCTGGGGGATACAGCCAAAGCAGTACTTGGGGAGAAAATTATCTTCATCAACAAAAGAGAGGAAGATCAGATGAACAAACTGGTCATGCCACAAAAAAAAAACAAAAAACAAACAAACCTGGAAATCCAACAAAGACCCCTAATTAAACACAAAAATAAAAATATTTAAAAGCAAATAAAAATTAATAAACTTTATACACTGGATTAATAAATTAATAATACATATTCTCTATACATAGAATTAATTAATTAAACTAGGAGTTGATCGGTTTGGAGGTGATAAGTACTAAAATAGATAAACCATTAGCTAACTTGATTAAGAAAAGGAAAGGAGTTTGGAAGCAGTGGGTGGAAGTGGGATCATGGTTCCTTTGGGATGAAGAAGTAATGATCTAGAAGTAATTAGTGGCAGAGTGGGAATGGAGAGAAAGAGACAAATATAAGAGGCATTTCAGAGCTAGAATGACAGAGTTTGGTGGCTAATTGGACATGAATGGCAAGAAAGAGATTTTTCAACTAAGTGATTTGGGGAATAGTAGTATAATTATCAAATTGGGAAGTCAGCAAAAGGAGCAGGTTTTGAAGGAAAAATGATACGGCATGATAGAGTTGATAGAGTAACAGACTTTAAGTGCGTGATGAACTGGTCTAAAAACCCCTGCTTCAGATACTTAATAGCTGTGTGGGAAAGTAACTAAACCTCTTTGTGCCTCATTTTTCTCATCTATAAAATAAGGGGATTGTACTCTCTTCCAGCTCTGAATCCATGATCTTATGTTTTGATGATCTTTTCCAAGACCAAACCTTTAAATGTAAAAGTCAGTAGGGTAAGATGGAAAGTACACTGGCAGAAACAAAGAAAAAACTACTAACACACACACACACACACACACACAAATTCCACCCTGGTCCCTAGAATGTAGATAAACAGTACTGTTGACGTGGAATCTAGAGACCCCAAACTTGTGGCCTAGTGAGATAGGATGAACCCCAAGTTTTAGAAATAGCTTGTAGGCTGGAGACCCCCAAAGCTTGTGCTTGTTCCCTGTTCCCCTGAGAATCCACCCTGAAGGGAATCACAGGCTAGCAGTTGCAGACTGAATAATGGACCCTGGGGTAAAAGTTAAATATTGTTTTGTCTTAGGTAGTCTTCTCCTTTGTATCAAAGACCTTGTCCCAGGAAGACACACCTGGGCAGGGACCATCCTTTAGTATCCATTGTGTAAGCAGCCCCTTCCCTTACACCCTAGCCTCTAACTAGGATTCATTTCCCAAGCTTGATTGTAAATCCCATCCTTACCAATATAATGTCAATCATCTTCCCCAGCCCCTAGGTCTCCCCAAATGGTATATAAGTTCCCCAATTTCCTTTGTTCCTTGGAGTCCTCATCTAGCGCGGTGTCACTCCCAGGGGGTCAGGGAGCAGAGCGAAGCAGGGTTCAATCCTGGACTCTGCACAAGGCGCAGCTCTGCATAAGAGGCCAAGTAGCCCTGTTTCCCCTTTCCCTTGATAAAAGAGTGGCTTTTTGACTATTTAATAGTTCTATGTTTTTTTCTAAGTTAACAGTACTAAATGAATACTTCAAAAATTATCAACAATAACAAAATGTTGAACCCACTGAGGTTGAAGTACCATCAAAGAGATAAAACTCTGGTTACTATTGAAAATGCTGACATGGAATTTGGAGGAGTAAAACTATGTGAGCCTTCCCCACAGAAGGGACAGTTAGAATCACAGCATTGTGACAGAATCACAGCTAAAGGAAAGAAGGGAGGGAGAAATGAGAAGATTAAGGGCAACACTTTGGGGGATATCTACATTTAGTGATCAGGTTGAAGAGGAAGAACCATTGATAGAGATCAAGAAGTTAGGAAAGATAAGAGAACCAGAAGACTGTAAAATAAAGGAAGACAAAGGATAGAAGATTTTCAAAGTGGATAAAAAGACAAGAATTTAGTCAAAAGCTAAATCATATTCATAAGAAAGATCAAGGAAAATGAAGACTGAAAAAAAAATCCACTGATTTGGAAATTCAATTCTTGATTATCTTTGAAAGTGGCAATATAGCTTCCCATCCACAATATGGGTGTCATCCTTTACTCCTCACTTTCATTCCTCTTCTCTCTCCCCATATATTCAAATACATTGCTACATCTCGTCCCTTCATCACCACTTTTGTCCTGTGCTTCCCCTTTCTCTTCTCACAAAGCCACCTTTTAAATTCAGGCTTTCATCATCTGTAGGAACTTATGCAATAACTTCCCCATGATCTCCCTGCATCAAGTCAAAGATATTTTCCTCATCTAGTGGTCACTTGTTACATTCTGTAAGATTAAAATTAATATCCAAAAACTCCAGGTATTATATTTTATAAGATTGATTAATCACTTGAAATAGAAGAAACAAAAGGACAAAAGTAAAAGCCTGAGTAAATCCCACCTTCCCAGCCGCAATCAGGGGAAAAGAGAGGGAGGGCAGAGCTACACAAAATTTATATCCTTCCTACGTTAGCATATAATGTGAGAAGGAACATGGAAAGCTGGGAAAGAGAGTTCCTGGGAAACAAATTTATAATTATGCAATTCCAATTTGAGGGATTCCTTGTCACCTTTGGAATCAATTATGAATATGATCTTGAAAAATCTTTGTCATCTGGGTCCTTCCTACATTTCCAATAGATTTACACTTTAATTCTCTTCTACACAACATCCAATTCAGCTAAATGTGCCTACTTGCTACTCTTCTTCCATTATACTTCACTCCCCAATTTCTATGCTCTTTCATGCTTATGGAATTGTCTAGAATGCTCTCCTCTTTGCTTTTTTGACTTTCTTAAAGATTTTGATGAAATCCCACCTTCTTATAGGAAACCCTTTACTGATTGCCTCAGTTGCCAGGACCTTCTCCTCTAAGATTACCTTCCTTCTGTTCTATATTCTACTACTTGTAGGAAGCAAAGTGGTACAGTGTAGAGACTGAAGGAGTTGGGCTCAGGAAGACCTGAGTTCAAATCCAGCCTCAGACTCTCTCTATGTGACTCATGACTCAGGTCAAGTCAATCTCTCTCAGTCTCAGTCTCAGCTTCTTTTATCTATAAAATGGGAATAATAATAGCACCTGCCTCACAGGGCTGTTGTGAGGCTCAAAGAGTTAATCCATATAGTGTTTTATAAACCTTAAAGCATAATATAAATGTTAGCTATAATAATTATGTATCATGTATATACCTAATATATACCTTTTTTGCATTATCTATATAGATCACCTATACATATCATCTATATCTCTATATATCATATCTATCTATCTATCTATCTCATTTATTTATATCATCACTTAGCAGAGTACCTGGCACATAACAAATGCTTATTATCATAAGCAATATGGTTCAGCCTGGGGTTCTGGAGCTTCCCTTTCTTCTTCTACAATCTATACAGCTCAACCAGATCCTCATTT
This sequence comes from Gracilinanus agilis, assembly GCF_016433145.1. Taxonomy (NCBI): domain Eukaryota; kingdom Metazoa; phylum Chordata; class Mammalia; order Didelphimorphia; family Didelphidae; genus Gracilinanus; species Gracilinanus agilis. Next base: position 251,248,806 of record NC_058134.1, read on the forward strand.
GGAATCTTCATTTCCTTTTCCAGCACATTTTACAGATGAGGAACTGAGGCAAACAGGTTAAGTGTTTTGCCCAGGGTCACACAAGCAGTGTCTGAGGCCAGATTTGAACTCAGGAAGATGAGTCTTCCTGACTCCAGCCTGGAGCTCTGTCCATTGCATCACCTAGCTGTTGTATCTTTAATTGACAAATAAGGAAACTGAAGTTTAGAGAAGTTAGATGATTTGATGAAGGTCATGCAGCAAAACAAGAGCCCGAGTTTCTGACTCTTCAGGCAGTGTTCTTTCCACTATGCTATTCTGCCTCTTCTATTTAAAGAAAGTCCAGGGAAAGATTTAGAGAAAATAGGAGGAGAAAAATTTGGAGAGAGGGCAATCAATGTCTTTTGTCAGTTACTTTCAGAAAAAGAAAGGTGTAGAGAGGAAATAACACAAGAACTATAGACAGTTCTCACTTTATGTAAATGTGCATTACTCAAATTCCACTCTATGTGAAGAATTCTGAAAGAAATTGAAATGAAGATTCCAAATGAGGATCTGGTTGAGCTGTATAGATTGTAGAAGAAGAAAGGGAAGCTCCAGAACCCCAGGCTGAACCAAAAAGGCTCACAACAAAATAGTTGACAGAAGCATTTCATCATTTGATTGAATTTCTTTCTTGTATTGAAAAGATAGATCCAAATGCTTCAAGGTGTTTAAAAATTCAGAGACTTGCTGAGGATAATATTGCTGGCTCTCATCAGGAATAGAAAGAAAAAAGAGAGCCACTGCCAAAGATCTCTTGAGAGCTTCTTGCACAGCCAATCACCAGTGATGAAGCCTAGGGGCAGTGGGTTGGGAAGGGGTGATATACTGCACACCTATGTTGACTTTATCATTAATTCTACATTTTGTTTTGAAATTCTGTTTGTAATCATGGCAGAATATTTAATGTGTTACATTTTAGTATATTTTATGACTTGCTAAAGATATTTCTTTGTGTATGCCTTTGGCTAAATGAAGTGGGTAGGTAGGGATAAATTTGTCTTACATAAAAATTGCTTTACAATGCAATGATCCAGGACAATTCTGAGGGTCTTATGAGAAAAAACATTATCCACATCCAGAGAAAGAACTGTGGGAATAGAAATGCAGAAGAAAAATGTTTCCTTGGTCTAATGGTTTGATGGGGGGATATGATTGGGGGTGCTGACTTTAAATGATCACTCTATTGCAAATATTAAAATATGGATAAGTTTTGATCAATGAAAAAAATGCTTTATATAGTGGTAAGTGGAATAGTCCATTTATTTAAACAAGAACTGCCTGTATATTGAAAATTAAAGAGTTAGCAGAAATGTCATCAGAACCAGTCTTAGAATCAAGCATAAGGAGATAACAATTCTTAGCTTAGATCACTCAGTAGAGCCAGAGTATTGCTGTAAATTAAATGCATTCTGGGAAAGCATGAGCAAAACGATATTTCATATCCAGTCCTTCCACTTTAGCATTTCTTGTTAACCACTGAAGTGTATAAAGAAAAATTGGGTCTACAAATAAAACCACCTTCTCTAAATATAACTCACTTCTGTCATCCTAAGGTTTTCAAACGGACCTTTGAAGTGAAAAAAAAATGTCATCCCTTCCTTTTAAGTTCCTTGAAAATGAAATTCTAAATCATTAACTTTTTCTCCTAAGTCCTACACAGAGCATGCATTACTTACAATTATCTCTAACAGTATTGGGAAACATCTTGAAACACCTATCATCTGGAAGGACCCAAACGAATGCCTCTCCCCATCATTAAATTGTCGTTATTTTGTTTTCATCTTGTGCTTTGGAATCTGCATTTAGATCTCATTTTCTTCCAACATATGTTTGACTATAAGAGCCTTAAATCACATAAACCAGAGAATGTTTTGCATAAATGATTCTTGAACCTATCACATATTTTTGGCCTCTCCATCTGTTGTGAACGCCATCCACATTCATCACGTGGTCATCATGCCCCAAACTCATGTATAAGGAATAGCCATTTTCTGGAATCCCAAAATGTGCTGTAAAAAAAGTTGGTTTTTTGTTTTTACCAAGAGAGCTAATTCTGCAGTCCATCCATCCATAAATAAAAACATGTTCTCTTATTGGAAAATTTACTCAGAAACCAGCTCAATTGCCGTAGTAAAATACAAATTAAACTCTGCTACCAATTGAACACAGAGGCTAGACGAGAATGGTTGTAATTTTGCCAAGTCTCTCAGTTCTTGTGTGTTCATAAAAAAAGATAAGTCAAATTCCTTCTAGCATAATGATTCCCTCTTATCATGTCCATTTAATCAATAAGTAATATTTTTAGCTGAGTGGTCCGTTGAATAGAAAATGAGCTTTTTAGAATCAGGAAGATCTACATTCAAATACTGTCTCTGACTAGGAGACAAGTTATTCACAAGTGCCTCAGGTAGAGACAGACAGACTAGAGACTCTCGCTGACACTTTCAGCTTCCCTTAGTTTGAAAAGGCTTAAAAAAAAAATACCACCCAATAGATGCTGGAGACCGGAACAGGCTGCTCAGCTAACTTTTCCCTAATTTGCTTGACCTTCAGCTAGCTTCCTTAACTGTGAAACTGGATTTATTGGGGTCACCGGATTCTGAATGCTAATGAAATCCTTTGAGCTGCAGTGCTGAGGAATCCATTTGGATCCCGACATCTTCTCCAGAACACAGCTGTTTGTAAAAGATTTCTGTGCTGACAGATTTCCTGCAACTGTATCAAGAAACCATGATGACTCTTCTGGAGATGATGCAGGTGAAAGGAGGATTTGTGTGTCATATCCTGAATAGCCACATTTCTTGGCAGCTCTGTGGTCCAGTAGATGGAAAGGTTTTAAGAACAGCTGAAATCTGTTTCTTATCATCATATTTTCCAGAGAATGGAACAAGTCATCTTGTCATCTATTGGCTGCATCAATTCCTTGCTTCCATAATATTTCTCTTGGGGATGGAAAGGTTGAAAGACAATTCCATTTCATCCTGGCTCAGTCCCCTAATAGAGCACCTGCCCCTAAAATAGGTACAATTCCAGTAATTTTGTAAAATGTATTAGCTATTACTCAGATATGAATTAAATTTTAATCAATAAAATGTAACTTTTTGGGGTTTAAGTTTTGGCTTTATCATTTACTAACCTTGTTTTATTAGACAAGTTACAGAACTTCTTATGTGCTTCAGTTTCTTCATCTGTAAAATGGGATTAAATTTTAAACAATCTTAATAGTTTTGAGATTTAAGTAAGTCTATTTGTCTGTCTCTCCATGTATATGCATACACATACATACATATATGTATTGTGGCAGAAAAATTATCGACTGCCCTGATATAAATAATTTAGGTAAATAAAGTCAATTAAATCAAAATTCTCCAAGTCGAGGCAAAAAATTAGATTTTATTAGAAGAGGGTCAAGTCTTCAAATCAAACTGGAATCTCACACATGTTACATAGTGGAACCCCAGCGTGAGACAAAGTCCTGATTTATATACTAGGACGGTAACAAAGTGAATATTTCCAAACAAGGTTTATGACATATCATAAGACTTAACATCATACAGACCTTTTTTTAGAAACTGTTACCCAACTACACAGCTGATTGGTAAGTTCATTTAGGAAAACCCATAATAGTAGAAAGGTCAAATCTCAAGACAATGCCCTTATTTAGAGAATAGCGATGACCATGACTGCAGACTCATCTGATCTGGGGAGAGGATGGTTGTTTCCAAAAAGGGAAGGGTGGGCATACTTCCACCGCATCTGGACGGGAAACTCAGATGTCTGTGCCGATGAGTGAGGCTGAACGCTAAGAGGACACCTTTATGGTGGCGATTTTCATTTCGGGGCTCAGATGCAAGTGTTCACGCAGGTTTTACAATAGGAGACTTAACCCAGTTGCAAAATGTTGAAAATCATGGTCAGAGTTTCAGCAAAACATCTACAATGGAGATCTGGATATCGTTAGATGGTCGGGTCAAACAATTCATTAGCCTCTACTTTCATTAGATGTTGAGTGAAGGTGCGCGAGCAACACTTTGGAGGAGGAAAAAAAATTGTCATTGAATATCAGAGCTGAGAGCGACCTTAGAAAGCTCATCAGCACCCCCTTGTTTAATAGATCTGAAAGAATCTCATTAGAGGTGAAGCGACCCAATTAGAGTCACACAGGACGCAGGATGGGCTGCATTGCTCCTATTCAAACCCAAGACCTCTAACCAAATTTTTTTCTGCAAGAGACTTGTGAAAATATATTCACGGGAAATTTGAGTTAAGATTTAGTCAGTGGCGAAGATTAGATTAGAATCTAAATCTTTCAATGGAGGAATCTTCTTACTAAACCCCAGGCATCCAACTTAGGGTAGGAGAACAGCAAATAATAACTAACGGCGCTGAAAACTGACATAGCAATTTATTTTTTAAAATTTGAATTTAACAAATATCAAATAAAATAAGCATTTTATATACAAAGTACAGCAGAGTGAGGATTTTACATGAAACCAAAAATTTTTTATTAGTACAGCTTGCTTTCCCTTTTGAGTATATAATAAATTCAGTGTTATTTTCAAATTTGTTCTGCTTCTCATTCTTTCCTTATGAACTCCCCTCTAGAAAATTTTTAAATGTTGTAGTGACTCACTTCCGTTTATTAAAAAAGTTAATATTAATGGCCCCTCCTCTACCCAAGCTCTGCCCTCCAAAAATGGGAGGAGAGAAGGAAGAACAAAAGCCCTCTTGTTAACAAATATGCCTAGTCATGTATATCTACCTAGGCAACGCCTAAAAGTGTATGTCTCATTCTGCACCTTGAAATCTCAATCACCTCTGCCACTTGATAGCTGATATATTTCATTTTTGGTCCTGTGGAGTCATGATTGCTCATTTATTGATCAAATTTCTTAAGTTTTTCAAAGTCGTTGTTCCTTACAATATTGGTTTTGAGCTTGTACAAATGGAAAACAGGAACAATTCTGTAAAAATTATGGTACTTCTAGGCAGCAGGATAGCTAAGTGGACAGAGAGCCAGACCTAGAAATGGGAAGTCCTGGGTTCAAATCAGATCTCAGACACTTATTAGCTGTGTGACCCTGGGCAAGTCACCTAATCCCCATTGCCTATCCCTTACTGGTCTTCTGCCTTGGAGCCAATACACAGCACTGATTCTAAGACAGAAGGTAAATGTTTACCAAAAAAAAAAAATGCATGATATCTTCCTTCCTTTTTAATTATAAATTGCCACATGGTCCACTTTGCAAGGAAAAGAAATGTGTTAGCTTCAGTCCTCTGGCCCATTTCCAAGTTGGTTGATGGTGGTTTCCCTACTTGAATTTTGCAAGTATCCATTAGATTCACTATTGCTATTCCACTTCTTGTCAAGAATGATTTTGTTGATGTGCTGAGTTAAAATCACTATTGCATCTTATTCATGAGCTGATCCAATCCATTAGAGCAAAGTGAATCCCCCATGCATGACGGGTACAGAGAAAGGTCTCCTGCAAGCATACCAAAAAATGATACACTATTTTAAAACTATTTTTTATAGTTTTTAAGACAATGGAGTCTCATTTGCCTTCATGTGCTAATTAGGCTCCCATATGACACCACCACTTCACCTATTAATTTACAAAACAAAAAACAAAAAAAACTTCCCAAGAATAATTCCTCCTAGCTTTAAAGCATATCAGATAAGACACAGCAATCACTAGTAGAGACAGACTTGTTGCCCCGGCTACATAAACAGAAGGACATACCTTGTGAGATTTGTTGCATAAATAAAGACGATCTCCCAGAATTATCCAAATCAGCCTTGAGCACTCTTTATAAGTATGTCACTATTTTTTACAGAAACTTGTGGTTATTGCCTTCAGGGAGGTCTAAGGAGATAATTAGCACAACCAAAAGTATCACTTGGTCCTTGGAATCCTTGAAAAATTGGAAGCAATTTTTCCCAGACTCCTCTGAATGGGAAAAATGATCCACTCTCTGTACACAGACTATCCAGCCCCCATTTCCACCTCTCAGTTCATTTATATCAACTACTTAAGCTTTTTTTTGTTGTTGTTATTTACTCCCCAAGTTTCCAATTTCCCTTTCCACCCAACTAGCTGGATGGATATATAGATAACTACATAAACAATAAAACTTTCTATCTGTGTATGTGTGTTTACAAACATGTATATACACAGACACAGGCATTCACAATTCATAAATGGGTTCATAGTTGTATTTAGACACATATATGTATATATATATACACACAAATATTTATGTGTGTATATATATGCATATATATACACATTTCCCCTCAAATGCAAGTCATTTATATTCTATATTAAGCCCTAATTATAGCATAAAGGCAGTATGATATACTGAAACGACCTGAAAAGGTTCAAATTTTGAGTCTTCATTTATTTCTTGTATAACCTTGGGCAAGGACCTCAGTTTTCTCATCTGTAAAAGGAAGGAGTTAGGATCTCTTCTAGCTCTTGATTTGTGATCTTATAAACATCTTAAGTGTTCAAAAGTCAGAATTAAAGTGGTGATGCCATTCATTCGTTCACTTATTTATTTTCTAAAACAAGTCCGTTCAAAATAGTAAATCATTGGCAACTTCATTTGATGTCAATGAGTAGGGAAAGACATTTCTTTCAGCAACACATGCTAACTTCAATTTCATAACCAAAAACTTGAAATACTATTGAAATGTCACAGATTGCAAAGGTGGAATGAAATATCTATCAATTTATTAAAAACATACAGATTCCATTTTCTTTTCCAGCTAATAGAAATCATGAACACTAAACTGGGAGGGAGGCATAAGTCTTTCCACTACCAGATGCATATACCAGAATTTTTGCTTTTAAAGAGGGTGTTTATTATTTTGTATGTGATCATCGAACTGAGAATGACAGATGGGTATTGATCATGTATTCCATGGCCTGTTTTAAAACAAATAAAAGATAATCTGTATTTGCGGAATTTTGATGAGCAAGTAAGGTTAAATGGACTTCGTGATTTAGTCTATACTCCACAATGAGAAAGCAACAAAAGTAAATATAATGCCTAGAAAGGAAGTTCAATGGACAGGAAGAATGGACCTCTGTGGGACTGTTGGACCAGGAAATGCCTTGATAAAAGTTTTTGAAAGACTTTGTTGTGGGTAAAACCTACTGGGAGTGGTCAGAATATGATTGGCTGGTACAGGGGGACTATGGCTCTCTGTTATTATCCTCCAGGGCTTATTGGATTCCATAACTTGCATACTGAAGTGATTTAGGATAAGACTAGGTCAAAGTAGTTTAACAATAATAAAATATTCTTTCCTTGAAGACCTGTTCATTTCTTGCATGTTTATTTCTATCTGAGGTTGTTTTTTAATCTGGGGATAAGGACGTGATTCTTGTAAATATATTTTTAAAAGCTTTAAAAGAACAATAACAATATAAAATAAAATCCCCTATACTTCGGTATCTATGGAAAATTTCCATCAGTGTAGATGTTCAAATTGTCTACTACCAATTAATATAGTATATAGTATAATATAAACTAGTCTCATAGTAAAGCATTTAAGATTCTTGTAAGATATTAAGCAGATTCTGTCCTCAAAATAAATGCTTTGAGGCATATATGAAGGGTTTGGTGTCAGTCAGCCTGCTTCCTGAGCCTCATAAATTGAGAGTTTTTTATTCTTTCCTGAAGCAAACAAAATAGGGGACCTTGACCAGAAGCATGCTGGGATCCTAACAGTGTTGGAATTCAGACATTCACAATAATAACATTACTCCCTGCCCTATTTTAGCTAAGGCCAAGTAATTCCATGAATTTTTGAGAGTATTGATAATTCACTTTCCACCTGTCCTTTAGTCATTGTTTGGAGATTTAGATTTTGCAATTGGAATCAATAGCCTAGTAAGAGTAGTTTTTATTGCACGGTGCCATCTGTCTCATAGCAGTTTTGGAAAAAAAATAATAAATTCAACAATAAGTTGTAGGATCATGCTGTATTCAATTCAATTCCAAAACCAGAAGGATGGGTATTTGAGGCGTGTTACTGAGGAAGGCTCACAAGGTAGATACAGGAGGTTAAAGACAGGGATAAAATCAAAATGAGCCCAAAGCTCTTTTGTCACCTAAGAGACTGAAGAATTAGTGATAGCATCAAGGAAATTGAGAAGAAAATAGTGGTGCTCTTGGAGAAGTTGAGGAGGGCAAGTTTGAGCATGAATGTACTACTTGCATTCAAAGTGATTTTTCAGACATCTAAGTGGAATATTTAGATAGTTTTTTAATATTTGGACCAAAAGATTAGGGTCTAATGATATAAATTTGGAGGTTATCTGCAAAGAGGTGATAACTAAAAGTGTGGAAAGAAATTTTCCTGCACAGAGAGATCACTCCTTGACCACCACCTCATTATAAATACCAACAGGTGGGGGCAGCTGGGTAGCTCAGTGGATTGAGAGCCAGGCCTAGAGACAGGAGGTCCTGGGTTCAAATCCGGCCTCAGATACTTCCCAGCTGTGTGACCCTGGGCAAGTCACTTGACCCCCATTGCCTACTCTTGCCACTCTTCTGCCTTGGAGCCAGTACACAGTATTGACTCCAAGACAGAAGGTAAGGGTTTAAATAAACAAACAAACAAACAAACAAACAAATAAATAAATGCCAACAGGTATGGGAAGCCTCTTCAGATACCCGGTCGGAAACAGAATTATATATACCCAGAATTGGAAAGGACACTACGTTCATTTGTCTAATTTCCTAGTGAAACATACATCTCTTCTATAATATCTTAAACTATTGGTCATACAGTCTATATTTGAATTCATCCAGTAGCAAAAAAAAAAAAAAAAAAAAAAAAAACATCTCAGTTCTCTACATTTTTAGGTATTTTTTCCTTATATTGAGGCAATATTTACCTCTCTATATCTATCAGAACTTTACTCTTTCCATGAAACCCTAATCGATTTTTAGATCTCTTTTTTCATTTAATTTTTATTTTTTCCAAATTATAAGTCAATGCAATTTTTTGAGGTACCATCTATTTTTCATATATAATATGGCACACAATAATATAACACATATGATTTGCTCTAAATATGAAACAAATTATAATAAATAAGCTTATCCAAGAGAAACAAATTCTATTAGTTGTGTCCAAAAATCTATTCCCCTTCCCACCCGTTCCCCTTCCCCAAAAAGGCAGGTAATATGATATAGGTTTTATATATATACATATATATATATTATCATATAACATGTATTTCCCTGTCCATCATGTCATGAAACAAGACACATCATTTACATAGAGGAAAATTTGTGGAGGAATTAAAGAAAGGAATGGTATGTTTCCATTTATATTTAGTCTGTTGTTTCCTTCTCTGATGGTGGATAGCCATCATGAGTTCCTTGGAACTGATGAGTCCCTAGATCCTTGCATTGCTGATAATAGTTGTCATTTATAGTTGATCATTGTACATTATTGCTGTTACTGAGTAAAATGTTCTCCTGGTTCTGCTCACTTCACTTCATATTACTTCACGTGAATCTTTCCAGGGAACTTTATACCTCTCTTGTAAAATTAACATATTCTAAGATTTATTGGGGATTTTATGTACATTTCCTCTACAAGATCCTATGGGACTATTTTCCATTTATCCAAATATCTTCCTTAAGGACAAGCATGGTAGACTTTATATAGTTAGGGTTCAAACCACATTAATCTGATTACATATATTGAACAAACATCTCTTGAATGCCACGGACATGGCACAACTATTAATTACAGAAAAGGTAGAAGGGATATATAAGTAATTGATGATTATAACCATGATCAAAATAGTGATTGTTAATTTTACTTTTAATCAAAGCAAGCTGGTGTTAGTTGTAAAACTTGATTAAGTAATTATTAATATGTGGTCTCAATTCATCCAACCAGACAGTTTATAATTAGAAAAAAATGGAGGAGGGAGTGTGTAACCGAGGAAAAGAACATGAATAAATAACCATGTATTCATGGAGGTGGGAGTTCTGAAAGATAACCCAAGAAAATGTGAGCTACTATAGCAAGTCATATTTACATGGCATACCAGACAGTGCATCAAAATCATTGGGATTCTGTTAAGCAATGAAAAGATTAAAATTAATATACAATAACTATTATATTTTATGTTTTATTAACAATAACTAAAGTAAAAAAACTACCTAAACCACCCAGCCCAGTTACAAAAGAAGAGAGCGAGAGGGAGGAGCTACAGAACTTATAAACAATTATGTGAAGATGCAAATATACACAAAGATAAAAGCATTCTGGGTAATGTAGTTTTAGGGGTTCCACTTCAAGTTTTCTAACTATACACACATAAATTCAAAACAAGATAAGTCAACTGCAACAACTAGAGTTACATATCAGAGAAGGCTGTAAAAATGAAGATCATATAGAGAAAAATGGAAAGAAGATGAACCATAGCACTGACATTGAATTCATGGGCTCAGAGCATCAAAAACAGTTTGGACTATACAAATCTAAGCCTAAGCTTCTTGAGGACAGGGCTATTTTGCTTTTGTAACCCCAGAACCTAGAACAGTACCTTCTACATAAAATATGAATATTAATAAATATCCATTCATATTTATTATAATATTAATATTTATTGGATTCAGGTCAGCAGATAGAGCCTTCGGAAACCATCTATGGAGTCCAGCCTTCTTATTCTACAGATGAGGAGATTCATGCCCAGAAAGGCTGCAAGTCTTGTTTAAAGACACATGACTATTTGCCACTGCAAATTAGTTTAGAAGCATTCATGAGATCATTGGTAAAGAATTGAAAGTGTCTTCAGAAGCCATCTAATTCAACCATTTATGAGGTCCATGGAGGTTAAGTGATCTTTCCAAGATCACTAAAGTAGAAGGTAGAGGTCTTGAATTCAGTTATTCTGACTTCAGAACTAGTGATCTTTCCACTAGAGCAGTGATTCCCAAAGTGGGCGCTATTGCCCCCTGGTGGGTGCTGCAGCGATCCAAAGGAGCAGTGATGGCCACAGGTGCATTTATCTTTCCTATTAATTGCTATTAAAATTTAAAAAAAAAATTAATTTCCAGGGGGCTAAGTAATGTTTTTTTCTGGAAAGGGGGCGGTAGGCTGAAAAAGTTTGGGAACCCCTGTTCTAGACCATGCTTCCAAATCCAATGACCTATGGCATGAGAAGAGCTTATGTGAGTAGGTTTCTATGAAGTTGCAATGTTAGGTAAATCAGCTGACCACTCTGAACAGCTGAAGCCCAAGCTACTTAACTTTTTAAAGCCATTCTTGTTGATGTGAAATGGTGGTGAGCTCCATTTTTGAATGGATAGTTGTAAGGATGATTCTCAGACTACAGAATAACTTGATGATCCATAGCTCAACCTGTGGGGGTTGGGCAGTCTTAGGGCCAGTAATAATCTGTCCCCCAGCAGGCAGGAACTAGAGACTCCTTACAAAGAGGGCCCAAGCCCTATGACTCCCCTGTGGATATCAACTGAATATCTTACTAGATGTTAAATATAGCTAAGATGGTGTACTGCCAATACTGTTGATATCTTAAGCTTTTGGGGGAATAATTCACAGCCTAGAGTTTGTGTGGGAAGCCTATGAGAATCCCCCGCAGAAGGGAGACTCCCCCAAGTGCCAAATCCAAACAGTATGGAGAAATTCCTCTGAAGTGGATGGATCAAACAGCAAGATAACTAAAGCTTCTTTATAGCAGGTAACTTCTTTAATTGACTAAGGAAGGTATAAATCAGTGGTTCCCAAACTTTTTTGGCCTACTGCCCCCTTTCCAGAAAAAATATTACTTAGTGCCCCCTGTCACATACTATCACCGCCCCCTTACAGTTATTCACCGACCCCAAATGCACCCGTAGCCATCACTGCTCCCCTGAATCACTGCAGCACCCACCAGGGGGCAGCGGTGCCCACTTTGGGAATCATTGGTATAAACTGATGATGTGTTGGATCTTGGGTATGACAGGGAAGGTGAGAGGAATAAAGGAAATCTAACTCTAAATCTTGATGAGTAAGAACTAGACCATCCCTTCTCAGGGAAAGCCTTTGGTAGAGTTCCACACTCAGCTTGATTTCAGCTTCTATTGGATGGATGAGCTAGCTGGGCCAGATGATGATAAGTAACTGTTGTTGATCTTCTGTGATGGTTAGTTGAAGTTGATGTAGATATAATTTGATGGTAAATATATACATGCATATATATGCTGCAGAATGCAGGCTGTACTAGAGATTGACAGGAATTGCTAGGCACAGCACTGTGGATCAGGTAATCACAATCCTGGTGAGGATTACTAGGGTTCAATGGCAACCTACCCAAAAACCTCTCTTCCACCCTTCACCCTAACTCAGGACTGAGTTGGTTTGCCTGGGGTTTTACCTCCTTTTATAGTGCTATTCTAATGGTCTTTCAACTATCTCCTGGCTTCTTTGGGGTTCTAAACTCTGTACCCCATGTTGATGCTGCTTGTAGAAAATGGCCACTTGCAAAAGATGGCTACATAGTGTAGCATCCCAATTGGATGAACAAAATGGTTAGGCTAACAAGAGATCACTAGTTTGATGAGTTTGGGCATTATCTGGCTTTAAGGATCACATTAAGAATAAACACTTTTGGGGGCAGCTGGGTAGCTCAGTGGATTGAGAGTCAGGCCTAGAGACAGGATGTCTTAGGTTCAAATCCAGACTCAGACACTTCCCAGCAATGTGAACCTGGGCAAGTCACTTGACCCCCATTGCCCACCCTTACCACTCTTCCACCTAGGAGCCAATACACAGAAGTTAAGAGTTTAACTTTTTTTTTAAAAAAAGAAAAAAGAATACTTTCTAAATGCTCTCGTTTATCATCTTCATCATCATCATCATCAATAATATATCAGAATCCATGTTTAACCCTCTTAAAGGTTGTGGCCAACCACAACACTTTTAAAGTTTGGTTTTAGTAAAAAAGAAGAAAATGTCCCAGGTTGGAGGGTGGTCACCCACAATCAGACCATGAACTGAGAAGCAGTTTGGTGTGGGTTAGACATTCCTGAATGGATTAGTAACATCGAAACCTTCAACCTAGAGTTTTGAGACACATGAATTTTCCTCCCTTATGTGTTTCTCTGCCAGGTTATTCTAAGTGAATGTCAATTCTTTATGATTGTTCTTTAGTGCATTAGTGGAAGAATTTATCTGAATTTTTGCATGCAATATAAAGTATTTTAAAAGACAAGTATTTATAACATTTCTTTTACTCTATTATTAAGCATAATATTATTATAGTAGAAATGACTATGATATAAATTATATCATTATGCAAATGGTTTAAGAATATAAAAGTATCATTATTAGAAGTGACTGGTAGAAAACATATTGGACGTGAGCTTAAGAGCTAGAAGAAATAGTTTCCCCTCAACAGAGGACTTGAGTTTGCATATAAATCTATGGTAGTAATTGATTTCTTGGAACTTAGACCTGATGAGGTTGTGAGCAGATTGGAGGACTGAGCCAAAACCTATGGAGAAATGAAGGTGGAAAGCTTCAAGTCTTATAAAGTGAGTGTGACTATCACTCACTTTGGTACCCAACCTGTCCCACATATAGGATGTTATTTTATAGGATCATTGGAATACGTCACAGCACATATCATTTTGTGGCATTTACCAAAATAGATCATGAATTCCCCTATAACTTATAGGTCTACAGATAGGTCTGGGATGCTGGAATGTCTGTCATAGAGGAACATTTTGTATAGTTAGAGAATTTTGTACCTTGGACCTCATCTCCCAGAATTCTTTCCTCATCCCAAAATTCCTTTCCCCTTTTCATTTACATAAATCTTTGCGTTATTGTTTATAAGTTCTGTAACTCCTCCCTCTCTCTTTTTTTTTCCGCAACCATGGCTGGGTTCAGCTAGCTTTATTTTACTTTAGTTATTATTAATAAACTTTATTAAATATAAAACTTGGTTATTGTATATTAATTTTAATCTTTACAATTTTGAACCTGTGCCTTCTTAACTCTCAGATTGGATCTCTACCTGACCCAATTCTACCTCTCAGGATCCTAGAAATGTATGATCAGGAAAGATGAGATGAGCTGTCCATACAACCAAAGAAAAGGATATCAGATCTCATGCAGTGGTGCTTATAGAATATTTAAAAGGTCCAGAAAAGGCCTCCAGTATGTGTGCTGGATTTTTCCAGGAAGACATCAACAAGAATCACAGAGACTGAGAAGCGTTTGATGGGCTGTGATGTGTATCATCAGATCCAGTATTCCCTGTCAACGAGATCACAGGTCCTCTTCAGTATCAAAGAGTAGACTGTCAGAGTGACTTTCTAGTTCTTTATTTTAAGGCTTTTGAAATAACTTTTTTGTTTGTTTCTATCATTCAGCTGGAATTCACTATGACATATGGTGTGATATGTGGATCCAAAATTCCCTTCCCACCATACTGCTAAACAGGTTTCATGAGTACATTTGTTAAATAAAGAATTACTTCTCTACTTTTTGTTCTCTGTAACTTTATCAAACACTCATCTCCTGTGTATATTTGGTTAGATGTCTGGTATTTGTTCTGTTTCATTGATTCTGTGATCTCAGCCCTCTCCCCTAGAATCTCACCTAACACCTGCCCTACCGGCTGTCATCGGTTCACTGACACCACCCCAGCAGCCTGCTTCCCCTTTCTTGGTACAGCCCCAGCTGTGAAAAGATTGCTGCTACCTTCTGGTAGCCTTTCCCATTCAGATCCAAGGTTACCGAGGTAAGAGAATAAAATGCATGTTCTGCTTCACTGCCTGGGGCTGCCCATGGAGCTGCCCCTTCACTTGAGAAGACAGGACTGCTGAGGTTTGATTTTACATGTTCAATTTCTGACATCAAAAAGATTCATACTTCGGTACAATTTTGTGGGAAAACAATTTAGTATTTGGTATGCAAATAAAGTGACTCAAAGGTCTATTTACTTTGACTGAGATTCTACCACTAGCCTTATGCTCCAAAAAGGTCAATGATAAGAAGAAATCTTTATAAATGCTAAAATCTTTATAGCAGCACTTTTTTGTGCTAACAAAGAACCAGAAACAAAGTACATGTCCTCCAATTGGGAATGGCTAAACATGCTGTGATACAGGAAGGTTATGGAATAATTCTGTATTAAAAGAAATGATGACGAGGATAACTACAGAGAAGCATTGAAAGACTTATATGAATTAAAGCAAGAAGCGCCAGGAAAACAAGATGCCCACTGGCTGTCACAGGGTAAATGGAAAGTTTATAACGACCACAAAGTAAATGAAAGTCATTGTGGCAGAATTACAAAGGATAATCATGTTCTCAAAGAAGGGATAGAAGCAGACAACTTCCCCTATTCTTTGCAGAGACAAGAACTCCAAGCAATGGAACATTACATCAATTGTTAGACTTTTTTTTTTTTTTAATGAATTGATGTTTGTTCAATTTTTCCTTTTATTTTTCTCAAAAATAATTTTGTTATAAATGATGACTGTCTGGGAGTGTAGAAGGGGAGGGATACTGGGGGAAATGTAGGCGATGTAAAAACAAAATATCAATAGAATACTTTTTAAAGAAAGAGTCATATATACCATAGGAAGAGCACATTTCCTTTCCCATTTTCCTACTGACAAGAAAGCAGGTATGTGGGTCAGGCTGAGGTATGACCTTGGCCTGTAATTTTTATCCACACTCTGTGAATTAGAAAAGTATCAGAGATATCATTTAGTCCAGGCCCTCACATGATACTGGAATCTCCCCAATGACATTCCTGAAAGTTGGTCATCCAATTTTTACTTGAATGCTTGGAAATAAAAGGGAATTTGTTACTTCTGGGGGGAGCTCTTTCCTTCTGAAGGTAGTTCTAACTATTATAAAGGTATTCCTAATATTAAGCTGAAATTAATTTCCCAATCATTTCTGCCCATTTTTCTTCAGCTGTCTTTATCATACCAAGCCAAATAACTTCTGTGTAATGGTGTTTCAAAGGTCTGAAGACAGCTATCACAGGATCATGGGGATGCTGATTTGGAGCTCCAAGGGATTCTGTGGGCAATCTAATTAGAATTGTTACTAGGAATTTTTCATCCAAGAATATACCACAATCTGGGGCAAATGGTACTTCCCATCAGCTGGGAAATGGAGAAACAGGGCTTCTAGGTAGGGAGATAGGAACTACAAAATATCTAGAGGGCAGAGAAATTTAGCATAACCTACCAATGGTAGCTTTCTAGTTTAGCTACTTTTACTTTCTACAAAGATGTATGCAAAGATCCATTGTTGCTGTATTGCTAAAGGGTTGTTAGTACCATCAGTGCCTTCTAAATCTGACCATCTGGGACAATGCTAATCACCCCATCCCAGTTATGGTTCTGTATCTTCCTCCATTAGTTCTTTTCTCCAGGATAAACCTCCTCAATGCTTTTGACTAGTACTTTTTGAGCATAAGAGATGGTTTTAAAGTTTCTTACCACTCTGACTCACCTCCTTTATCAATCAATAACATTTATTAAGTGCCTATCATGTGTCAGGTATTATTTTAAATGCTGGATATACTCTGCCCTTTCTTTTTGTTTCTATAGATGGGACATTCAAGCAAGTAGCCCCAGGACCTGAGACAGTGTATATCATAGGCAAAGAAAGGTAACAATATTGCAAATAAAATATTTATGGGAAAAAGAAGTGATGTGGATTTCTCATGGCTTATATAATTATTCGCCCACCCTTACCACTCCTGGGCCAAGGATGGTCCCTAGCCAGGATGAAAAAAGGAGGAGGGTTGGGCGTGGGGCTAGCAACCCCACCCTGTAAAAACTACATATGCTAAAGAAACTGCAACCTAAAGTAGGGGCAGCTGGGCTAGCTCTGTGGATTGAGAGCCAGGCCTAGAGAGGAAAGGTCCTAGGTTCAAGTCTGGGCTCAGACACTTCCCTGCTGGGTGACCCATTGCCTACTGGTTGTGGCCCTATGCTCCTAGAATGGAGTCCCAGGATGTAAATAAATATAGAATTATTATGGCTGTATAAGTAATTCTTAGACTTCTTGGTCTCAGGACCTCTTTATACTTTTTAAAAATTATTAAGAATGGGGGCAGCTGGGTAGCTCAGTGGATTAAGAGTCAGGAGGTCCTAGGTTCAAATCCGGCCTCAGACACTTCCCAGCTGTGTGACCCTGGGCAAGTCACTTGACCCTCATTGCCTACCCTTACCACTCTTCTGTCTTGGAATTGACTCCAAGACAGAAGGTAAGGGTTTAAAAAAAAATTATTAAGGATTCCCCCTGGAAGAACATTTGTTTATGTGGGTTGTATCTATCACTTTTCATTATTTTAAAAATGAAAATTCGTTAATATTATTATAAAAAAAAGTTTTGACCTTACAAACTTCCTCAATGGATCTTAGGGATGTGAGTAGTTTCCCAGATTTCCCTTTGAAAACCTCTGACTTCAGTAAAAGAGTCTTTTTACTTATGGTTCAACTCAGTTAAAGCACATACTTCCCAGGAGGATGCATAGGCAAAAATAAAATATGTTTTTAATCTAGAAAAAATAACTAATTTACTGAAGGGAAAAATTATCAAGTTCAAAGTAACTTGTGAATTTTTTTTATGAAATGTGTAGATTTCTTTCTCCTAATATCTTTTTGATCTTCCAGTTTTTTCATCCTCAGCTGAGAGATTCAAACTCATAAAAGAATCATAATCTGTAAAAGTTATGAGCCATAGAAAAATACTGAAAGGAGAAATATGTAAAATAATATGGACTTGAGTTCATTGGAAAATTTGTGAGTCCAGAAAATAATCAAAGTAGTCTATTGTGGAAGCATATAACTTCCTCAGTTATGTTCATTAAGAAATAATTTTATGACAATAGACTGAAATACAATGATCCCTCACCTATTGCAGGAGTTATGTTCCAGAATCCCTACCACAAAGGATGAAAATCCATAAAGTATCAGGAGAGCAAACAGATTGATGCTACAGTCACTGAACCAATCAGTGTTCAGGATATAGAACACAGCACTGTGGCCCATTCACCTTTGCACAAGCAGTAGTGGTGTACTGCATTTCCATTGGGTATAGCAGTGATTCCCAAAGTGGGTACCACCGCCCCCTGGTGGGTGCTGCAGCGATCCAGTGAGGTGGTGATGGCCACAGGTGCATTTATCTTTCCTATTAATTGCTATTAAAATTTTTAAAAAATTAATTTCCAGGGGCGCTAAGTAATATTTTTTCTGGATAGGGGGTGGTAGGCCAAAAAAGTTTGGGAACCACTGGGAATAGTATGGTATTCATCTGCAAAATCCCATGATATAACAAAAAACTCCATGATACAGAATTAGATTTTTTTTTTAAAACCCATGATACAGTGAAGCCATGATAAGTGAACCGTGATTGTAGCAAGGGACGACTGTAGTCTTGTTGTTGTTCAAGTATTTCAGTCACGTCCCACTCTTCCTACTTTTCATGATCCCGTTTGGGTTTTTCTTGGCAAAGATAATGGAATGGTTTGCTATTTCCTTCTTCAGCTCATTTTACAGATGAAGAAACTGAGACAAATAAGGTTACATGACTTGCCCAGGATCACACAGCAAATAAATGTCTAAGGTTGCATTTGAATTCAGGTCTTGCTGACTCCAGGAATAGATTTTTTTTTCTACTGTACCACTTAGCTATCCCAAAGACCTTGGGCAGTCTTCCTTATAAAGAAGGTAATTACTTTCAGAGAGAGCTGGATTTCTTGAAATTTAGTGACTTAGTCTTTTTTTTAGAGTGACTGAACTAAGATTGAAAGTGTCTTTAATTCAATTAAAATTAAAATCTTTGTGTTCATTGTTGAGGAGATTAAAAAATTTTAAAGAAGAATTATGTAGACCAGCAGAAGCAGCAGCAGAGCAGTGACCCATCCCAAGTAACTCCTATTTTCTCCTCTCTTAGTCTTTAGGTGCTTCTCCTTCCCATCTACTCCTCCTCATCTAGCCTCCTGCTTTTCCCTTTTCTTTTTTCTTAATTTTTTTAAACCTTTACCTTCCATCTTAGAATCTATTCTATGTCTTGGTTCTTAGGCAGAACAACAGTAAGGGCTGAACAACAAAGGTTAAGTGACTTGCCCAGGGTCACTGTGCTTCTCTTTTCCATCTTTCCTGTTTCCTTTTTAATCATCTTGCACTTAGTTTTGACTTCTAATTCTACCAGTGACCAAAGTCTTGACCATAACTTTAAAACACTGCTTGACAAAACTAGTGTGAATGAAGGGTTTGTCTTTTTGCTATTTGTTATTTATGCCTGAAAAGGAAGTTGAAATTAGTATTAGAAAGAAAGGAGAATCTGCCAGGAAGATACACAAAGAGAATCTCACTACATCTGTCCCAACATCTCACAAGGGATTTGTGAAATCTGAAATGTGAAATCTGAAACAGAAATCACTTTGGGTGGACCCACTTTTGCCATAATGACTTTATGATGATTATGGAAAAGCTGAAGGATTTCAGCAGTTTTATGAACAATAATACAGCTGTCAACTCCAGCCCTTCTCCTTCCTGATCCTCCCTCCACCAATTACTCTGAAGCTTGTGGTCTCGGCAAGCCAATATGGTTCTTTTATCGAATAAAGAGAATACAAGATGAGGGAAATAAGAGAGATGCTAGGAGGTACGTTACCAAACCAAGAAGGGCAAAGCTATTGCTGGCACCTCACGATCCATCATCGATGTGTGTGAATCAGATCTGTGTTGGAATCTTTCCCAAAACATGCAGCCATTCTGTACTAGCCTAAACCACCCACCATCTAGTCACCCTTTCAAGTGGTGGTGAATCCTATACTATTCAAGGATGTTGTACCTTCCGGAGCCAGATTTGACCATGTTGTGCCAGTTGGCAATGACAGAATCTCATTTAGAAATGACATCACGAATAAATTCAGTACAAGTTTGGATGTATTTGGTGAGACTTGTTTTTATGAATTCACTCTCCTAAGTGACTAATTTAGACATCCAGGTGCCAGAATCAATGAGATTTTTCAGATGTCTGGGGATTAGATCAAAACTGCCAATCCAGTGGAAAGATCTCCCAATAGGTAGGTTGCCATCATTGGATCTGCTGCCAGCATTAGCCTGGCCAAATATCTAATGAATTTCAGACTTTCCTCAATGATGGAAGTCAAGGAGAACAGCAAGAACGAATCAGGCTCGCCCATAGCCTGATTTTGCTTTTCATTACTCATTTTCTTTTTGTATAGAACCGTGAATAATCCCAGCTTTTAAATGGTTTGTTTTCAGTTTCTATACAACTTTATAATCCTCTCATAATATTTTATATTATGGTCTTTTAATTCCTTTCTTTTTCCAACCATTAACACTGAGATGCATATTTTGTTTTATGACTGCCTTATCATTATTGTTTTGGGCACTTGATTTTTTTCTTTTTTGTCATCAAAAAGTAAAAGTGGAATATTAATAATATTTTGGTTTTGCTCTATGACAAGTTTTTTTTAAAATGACAGATTGAAGTTTTATCTTCATAAATAAAATAAAATAAAGAGAAACTGATTTCAAAAAGATATTTTCTCCAAAAAGGAGCTTGCATCCATCTGTTATTTTGTAAATTAAAAAACTAAATTTAAACTATGTACCTTTGTTTTACTTTGCTTGGAGTGTTATCTTTTGTTTAAAGTTTATTTAAAAATGTATAAGTGAAAATTCCTTGATACAGAGAAAATTCCAAACTGGGTCTGTTTAGATTTTCTTCTAAGAAATAATTTGCATATGAATAAATTCTCTCTGACTATATTATTATCTCTATAAATAAATTATCTCTAAAATGTTAAGTATGAAATTTTTCTTCTAAATTGTTGTATTATGAAAATTAGTCTATAATGGTAAGTTGCTCTTCCCTTGGGGCAGGGTAAGTAGATTGCTAGGCCTGGAGTCAGGAAAACCCGAGTTCAAATTTGACCTTAGATACTTACTAGTTGTGTGACCCGGAGCAATTCACTTAACACCATTTGCCTCAATTTCCTCATATACAAAATGAGCTGGAGAAGGCGATGGCAAACCACTCCAATCTTTCTGCCAAGAAAAGCCCAAACAGGATAGAAAGAGTCAGATGCAACTGAAAATGATTGAACAATAACAACTCTTTCCTTGACTCTTGGAAACATAGTGTTTTAGAAATTTAGCCTTTAACTGAAGGCAGCTGAGTGTTTGGATTTATAGGAATTGGGTCTAGCCTCAAGGTTTATTCCTAAAAAAAAAAAACTATGTCTCTCTTTGGCTCATTATGACCTCACCCGGAGTATATGCATGTGAAGGTTTCCATAAATGTAGGTAATAGAATCACAAACTCCCATATGTTATATAATCAATAAATAAACAAAGCATTTATTAGGTATTTATGATGTGCCAGCACTGTGATAAAAAAAAAAAAAATTAGGGGTATGGACATCTCACATCTCTTTGGAAGGAATGCAGAAGTGAAAAAATACCCAAAGCTCACCATTGAGACTCCTTTTATTAACCAAGACAAAGAAGAGGTTTCCTGATAAGTCTCCTGGCTTTCCCTCCCTTGCTTCAAGTCCCAGTTAAAACCCTACTTTCTCAAGGAATCCTTTCATCAAGTTTCCCTTAATTCTAGCGCCATATTTCTGCTGATTTCCAATTTATCTTGTATATATCTCAATTATACAAACTTGTTTACATGTTATCTCCCCCTTAGACTGTGAGGTTCTTGAAATCTGGGATTATCTTTTGCCTTTCTTTCCATCTCCAGCATTTCTCAGAGCGCTTGACACATAGTAGGTGCTTAATAATTATTTATTGACTGACGAAGGGTATAAGTCAAATAATTGATCTTGGGGGCAGACCGAGATCAAAAGTTGCATTTTTTCCTACTAACAAGGTACCAATGTCCAATGTCCATATCTGTTATGGGGAAGGGTATGGATGGTTAAAGGCATTGTTGCATGAATTTAGGACAATTGTAGTTTAAAGGAGAAATATTAACTTGCTCTTGCTGGAAAAAGAAAGACCACAAGCCCTCAGAAGGAGGATGTGAGGCTGAACAACAAAGCATGGAAATTTGGAACAAGTGCATGCTTTTGAATGGAGTTCTCTCCTGCTTGCTACTCTGTCTATCTAAATTCTACGAGAGGTATGTATATCTGAAACATCACTAGAAATACTGGGAAAGCTTAATTCTAATCCTCCCAGCCTATAACTGGCAGTCATTTCTTAGCCAAATTTTCTATATCTTTAAGCTTTTTCTAATTCTTGATTTTGTCTCATATGAAGAATATGACCATATAATTCTGTTATGCATGTCAATTTGTTGTACAAGAAGATTTCAATGGAGGAAACCAGTGAGGGGCTGAGAATAGACAGAATTAAATGTCTAAAATAGCCAGGATTTCATCCTAGTTTTGCTACGCTAAAAATGCTAAAGATTCTTAAGGTTTTTGGTCATTTTATTAATAATTCTAACAAACACCTAAACTGTAGAGATAGATGAACCATGAGTTACTCTTGGGCTACTATGTCATGAGCAAGAAAGATTCAAGTGGCAGAGAGTAGCTGGCATCTCAGTGAAGTTTCTGGCCTTCAGAGTAAAGGGCACAGTAGGCATCTGCTAAGAAAAAAAGTCATATCCCCTTAGTGAGATGAATACATTGTGTTTTGGGAAGAGTATCCAGATCCCCAAATCCCAAAGAAGGGGCTATTCCCTTCCCTATACAGTCAACATTGCCAAATAATACCACCTACTGGTTACACAAACAAGATTTCACCTGCTGATAAACTCAAAAAATGTATTAGGAAATTCCTCCGGATCAGTACCACACACAGATTTAACCAAAAGATTATAGATTTGCAACTGAGAGACCATGTGTTTCAAACCCTACATTTTTCAGATAGAGACACTGAGACCCAAGGAAGTGAACCAACTTGCCAGAGATCATACAGATATTAAGCATCAGAGACAAGATTTGAACTCAGATCCTTTGTCTTGAGAATTTGTTTCCTTTCCAGTATACTAGGCTTAAAGGTATGGTAATACAGCACCTGGCAAGCTCTTCTCTCACATATAGGACCCCAAAAGTAGTTATCTCACATTTGAAGTATGCTGTGACATCAAATCCACCCCCCAAAAATACAAACTGCCCAAAATTCTTTTACTTTTTCTCTAATAATGGAAAGTACAGTGGTAAAATTTGCAATAGAATATATCCCTTAAACCTCCACCCCTTATATGATTGGGAATTTTGACTTTAAATGATCACTCTCCTGCAAATAGTAATAATATGGAAATAGATGTTGAACAATGATACATGTATTACCCAGTGGAACTGCTCATCAGCTCAGGGAGGAGCGTGGGAAGAGGGTTGGGAAAAACCATGAATCATGTAACCATGGGAAAATATTCTAAATCAATTAATTAATTAATTTTAAAAGCCTTCCATCCCTAAAACCTAGGGCACATTCTCCCACAAATATACCCACCTTCAATCAGAGTAAAAACTTGCAGGAATCACACATTCACATAGTGAATTCACATTGAGGGAAACACATGTGACCAGGGCACAGGGATAGAGGGGCAATTCACACCTTCGATTCTGAAATATTCCAATGCCATCTTAGTGGACAAGGCATTTCTACTGAGTGTCTGGTTCTGCTGACACTAACTGGTGTTGTGATTGTTATGGGGGGCTTGAGATGAACCCCCCGGGGTTCTGGAAGAGTAACTTTTGCAAGGATGCAAGACTTTGAAACTTAACTTAAAAATTAAAAGAGAAATTTATTCATTTAGAAGGTAATGTTGAATCTGGCCAGGAGGATAGCATAGGTGGAAGACTGCCTCTTAGGGGAAACAGCATGGGTGGAAAAGCTGTTCTCCCAGATGACATGATTTCTGGGGTCTTTATACTCTTTACAGCAGTGGAGACAAGACTTGTGCCACGCTGAGGATTTGACTATAGAGTGGTATGCACTGAGGCATGGGCAGGGGGCAGGGGTCTGCCAGAAGACATAGGGAGTGACCCTCAGTTTAGGGGATGTGACAGGTAGATGTCTTAGATACATCCTGTTGGTATCAAGGCATAGCCTGGAGATGTATCTCTCTGTTTATCTAAAGGACAATCCAAGGAGGATAATTCTTTCTGGGTCTTATAGGAGTTATCAGATGTTTTGGGTTAGTTGTCACAAGGAAAGAAGGGAGCAAAGGAATTTCCTTGCTTATAGTTTGCCTGAAACACTTCTACAGTTTTGGGGGTACAATGCCCATGCCATGATGATGACTGGTACATGGTCTCCACTGAAGCATGGCTCTTTGGATCTTGTGGCATCCTCATTGGCTGTGATTCTCAATGGTTTGTCATGGTGACTCCTAGGTGGGTAGGCTCAACTGAGCTCACAGTCTGTGCTGACATTTGCTCTTTGCTTTTATTTTATGGATCTTTCTTCAGGATCATCACAAGTCATCTCAGTTCTAGACATTCTGGGTATAGCAGCTAGAACATCTCCCTAATAAATGTAAGCTGACAACTCTTTAATCAAAGCCATCGCATTGAGCTAACCCAGAATGCCCCATGGCTAATATTAAATCATCTTTTCTCTCTGACTTCTAAATCTGAGTAGAGATCAAAGCCTTCTACTATGGAAAACTATGCATTTGAAGGTTAAATATTTTCAAGATCTTTCTCTAGCTCTGCAAGTAAATAAATTGGATTTAGAACAAAAAGTAAATTAAGGAGTCTAGGTTCCCAATCCAAGCTTCCATTGTTCTTATGTTGTTGTTTTTTTAATTCTTACCTTCCATCTTAGAATCAATACTATATATTGGTTCCAAGTGTGTGAAGTGAGAAATTAGTGTGTTATTCTCAAGTTATAAAAAGTTATTAATATCTAAAGGTTGGTGTTTCCCCCTTTCACCCCCATTCTTCCCAAAGCCTAGCAGCTTTAAGGAAGTCTGTGTGGAAATTGCCCCAGGCAGGAGTCTGAGGTTACTCCTAACCAAATCTTAATGAACTATCTTGAGTATCCTTTTGTCCTAGGAGACTCTCCCATTGTATCTTTGCATTTGGACTATTGAAGCTTCTAAAAGGAAGTCAAGGCTTATGGCTTGAAAGATCCTCTCCTCTGCCCCTCTTAAATAACCCAGTCCTGAACTACTCCCCTCTTTGTATCTGTCTCCAACTCCCCAGTCATTCCCATAAAATATCAATTTGCTGATGTATCCATTGTGAAGCTACTCTCCAATTTCTTGAAGATGTTAATTAGCTTGAATGTGTTCGTAGTAAAACCATTGTAAAACTATTCAACGCTATTGTACAATGTTATATTCCCTTCTGGGTGACTTGATTATATCACACTCTCCTATAAAAAACGAGGATTTTTCTTCGAATGGGGGNAAATGTTATTTAGGCACCTTGATTTTTTGGAAAGCCACTCATTAAACATTTAATAGTATATAACTGGTATCACCCAAATAAACTCCCCTGCCATCTCTCTGTCTCTCTCAATAAAGTCTTAACAGTTTAAAGGACTTATTTCCAAGGCTATATTTTTGTTAATGAGTGGTAAAAGAGGGTGAACTTTGAAATTTCCAAGGTCCCCTCAATTTCCACCCCACACACTAGGCAAAAGAGTGGTAAACATCTGGACAATGGGGGCTAAGTGACTCGCCCAGGGTCACCTAGCTACCTCCTATCTCTATGCTTGGGTTTCAGTCCACTGAGTCACACAGCTTTCCCAATCTTATGTTTTTTTATACATAGCTATCTTCCATGAAGCTGATTGCTTTGTGCTCCATTTTTAGTCATTAAAAACCTTTCATCTTTTTAGAATAAAATATTGGTATTATGAAAATAAAATTTCATTTGGATGACATAGAACTATTTGCTTTTAAAGTGAGAAGAGAAAGGAGGATGTGAGGATGAACCAAGGAAGGGGAAAACCGTACAAGGTAGACTTTATATAGGTGAAAGGAGTATAGAGTTTTTAGATGGAAAGGATCTGAGAGGTTATCTGGTCCAAACCTCCTTATATTTCTCTGGAAGAAACATAGCACAGAGATTAAGGGACTTGAACAAAGTCACCTGGGCCAGATGACGTCATTTTCAGATAAAGGGATAATCCCTTTATTGACTTTCCCTGAAAGGAACTACACTTGGAACTCAGACAGATAATTATTGAATTGACTATGAATTAGTTTTGTCAACCTGGAGGGCCAAGTTTAAAGAGGATAACCCTAACTAAAGAAAAGAAGATCCACTCCCATTCATTTTAGCTTCTGGCTATTGTGCCTCTCCCAATCTTTTGTGACCTTAAATTACCAGGCTGTTGTCCCCCTCCTCCCCTTCAGAAAGACTATTTAATCCCCCCTTCTCTGAGAGGAACCCAGATTACAATCTGGCTAACCATTTATTCTAACTACATTGGCCATTTAATTTTTTAGGGTTGACATGTTTAGTCAGAGATTGAAGCCCAAGTCCCCAGAATCCAAATCCAATACTTTTTATACCAAACCAAGGATCAGAGAGTAATCTTTTCTACCAGAAGGTTTGGCTGTTTAAAAGAGGAAAATATAACATAGCAGTCAGAGGTCTCCAGGTTTGCATAAAGCAATGGATTTGCATACAATACCTAATCCCTTTCCCAAACTGGTGGGGTTTTTTTTTCCTTCTAATTTTGACTTCAGTACAACAGGGAAAAAAATGTTTTTAACCTATAGAATGCAAACAAGCTATAGTCACAATAAAGGAGACTGCTTCTGCTGCTGACTACTTTTTCCTTTCTCAATCCCAGAAGTTCTGACATTGTGGGAAATTTGAGAATCTGTTTATTTCACAATTAACAAGTAATAAGAGGCCCCTCTCTGAAATTTTTGCCTGAGGAAACAGATTTTCTATTGCTATTAGAAAAAAAAAACCTCTCTAGAAAGGCAATAGGATATTTTGTTTTATGACAAGGAAGACTTACAATTGCAGCTATTCCAAAGATGGAAAGAAATGTAGATGGTATTGACTGTGTGCTAATCAGATTTGTGTCACAGAGATGAGAAGGCTACATTACAAAGCAGATTCTATTAAACCAAAGATATGGCAAAAGTTGATTCTATTAACTGAAAAAGAATAAGAAGATACACAGATTTAACAAAGCTGGGGAGACTCAAAGGCTAAGTGGCAATTTAACTAAAATTATAGTATTCAAAACAGAATTCGGAGTGCAAAGGCTGATATTGTCAAAATAATGTGGAAAATTGACAACTGCGCCATACAAATGGAGATGTGATCTGCTGAGACCCTAGGGGAAGACACTTACAAAGAGGATTCAATACTTAAAAGCCTTTCCTTCAAGTAGGGAAAGTATTAAGTGCTGTGAATATTAAATAAGAATGTAGGAAGGCCAGACACAATCACTTTTTCCTCCAATCAAGGAGTCAAGAAGGCAGCATCCACATCCTTTCGTCCTGCCTGGGGTACCAGCCTCTCTCCTACTTGGAGGCTGCCTCCGGGCAAGAAACATCACCTTGGGTTGCTGCTACAGTGAGGAACAACCTCAAAGGAAGAGCTGGAGAGCTGAATGAGACCTCTGTGGCAGAACAGAATAGCGAAAGGTGCCTGACTGGTGTTCTTGGGTGACTTTCACTCAATATTTGTTTTTCTCTCCAAGAGCTGCCTAAATATCCGGCTGTATAGAAAGCTGCTTGAGGTCACTAGAAGAGAAAAATCATGAGATTCTGGACAGCTAGGTGGAGCACTGGGGAGAGCTGAGGAATCAGGAAGACCTGAGTCCAAATCTGACCTCAGACACTTCCTTGCTATGTGACTCTGGGAAAGCTGCTTAATCCTATTTGCCTCAGTTTCCTCAACAGTATGAAAAAAAAGCTGAAGAAGGAAAGAGAAAACCACTCCAGTATCTTTGCCAAGAAAACCCCAAATGAGATCACAGAGTCAGACATGCCTGAAACCACTGAACAACACCAATCATGAAATCAATGATGTCTGCCTCCTTGTCTACATTTTTTGAGCTCTTCTTTATTCTCTAAAACATATTCATGTTGGAAGCGATGGAATACTGACAGTTAAATATTACAAAGTCTTAATGATTACGCTAATATAGAATTTACCCTACTCTTGCCTCATCACAAGCCTACAAGGTAATGAAGATGCAATACATGGCCCAGCATGCAATCCCAATGACTCTGGGCTTATGGGGACTGGGTTCAAGTCTGGGAACTAAGTTCCAAATGGGCTAGTCTGATTCCTTGCTATTCCTAGAGTTCTTCAAGATCTCCAGAAAAATCTCAGGTACAATTCCCATCTAGATTTCCTTTAAAATAAATTTTAAAAAGGGCTCTTCAGCTGCTAGAAAATGAACTCAGGGCAGCAGATACAAATTGGTGCTTTATCTTACTCTAGAAATTACAGAAGATGCAAAGGCTTCATAAGAGTCCATAAACAGTTATGAAAATGCAAAAAGTTTCCAAACAGTATATCAGCAATGACCTAAAAGAGAACTGAACTTGGGGTTACTAATGGAATAATCCCTTGACACTCTTGTGGATGTCTTTTTCTTCTTGCTTACCCCCAAATTTGTAGTTCTGCCCTTTAGCATAGACTCCCCCACCACAGGCAAACATTCTTTGAGAACTACTTAATAAGCAATCACCTTCCCATTATATTTGAACTATTGGAATAACGCTTAGTAAAAACAGTGGTATCAAAAATCTCTTAGTTTGGTCCTTTGTCTAGAGTAGTGGCATTGGTCCTTAGCAGTGGTTCCCAAACTTTTTTGGCCTACCACCCCCTTTCCAGAAAAAATACTACTTAGCCACCTGGAAATTAATTTTTTAAAATTTTAGTAGCAACTAATAGGAAAGATAAATGTACCTGTGGCCATCACCTCTCTCCTGGATCGCTGCAGCATCCACCAGGGGGCGGTGGCGCCCACTTTGGGAATCACTGTTCTATAGAGACAACATGGAGATCATTTTCTGGTTCCATAAACCATCTCTCTCTGAATCACTGGTAATTGAACTCTCAAATCTTGGAATTCTCAAACTTGGGGTCATTCACAAAGTAAGTCCCCAAAAGGGCATTGCCCAAGAAACCTCTGAATTGGGGTAGAAAGCTAGAACCTTGGCTCATATGACCTGAGCAATTAATTCTTCCATCGGTAAAATCAGCTAAAAGACCTGAATAGTTGATCAGCTTGTAGTACCACAGGGGTGTCATATACAGATGGCTGCTTAGATTTTGTAGCCAGAACAGTTAACACTGTGTTATGGCTCTCTTAGCCTGCCATTATTTCCAAACTCATGTACAAGGGCAGCAAAGGTGATAAAATCTGGTTAGTATCTCATATTCAACATATTCAAAACAGCTCATTCTTTTTCCCCTCAAATTCTCCCTCTTCCAAACCTTCTCATTGCTGCTGAGGGCACTACCATCCTTCTTGGGATCCAGGGATGGGCTTTCCCAGGTGAATGTGCACTGGACTTTACGATTTCATCACCTGCCTTTTTCAGCAGATGGGGAATGTGACCTTTAGTGGGAGCATCCTGGGTGGGAGGCATCTTCTCCACACTGGTCAGTAAGGAAAGGAAAGCGGGATTGTTATCATGGGAAGAAGGTTGGTGAGCCTAGAAAAGGGGCAGAGAAGGGGAAATAGCTGCAGAGGGTATGAGAATCAGTTAGGTTTTGTTTTGAGGATGGAGGGCTAGAGGGAGGGAATGAATAGCCTCCTATTTGCAGCCATCTGGAGCTTAAACCATTGTCTTCGCCATTTCTCAGCTAACTTCTGTGCTATTAATTGCTTCCCTCACTTCTTTCTACCCTGCTGAAGGAGTACATCTATTAAATTTTTGCACTCTCTAAATTTACAGCCTCTATGTTTTCCAACCTTGAGACAAAGTCCTTAGTCACTCCCAGGCTAATTATACCTTTGCATCAGAAGCACTGAGGCAGAGTGGGAAGAGTGA
Organism: Gracilinanus agilis; assembly: GCF_016433145.1. NCBI lineage: Eukaryota > Metazoa > Chordata > Mammalia > Didelphimorphia > Didelphidae > Gracilinanus > Gracilinanus agilis. Next base: position 251,278,837 of record NC_058134.1, read on the forward strand.
GTGCCAGGCTTAAAATCAGACATTTCTGGATTTCCATCCTGACTCTGACACATTAGCTGAGTGAACCTGGGTGAGTCTTTTGACCCCTCTGATTCTTAGTTTCCCCTTTGTGAGTTAAGGATAATAATACCTATACTAGCAACCTCTCAGGGTTGTATATGTGTGCCCTCAGGTGCTTGTGTGACAAAAGACCTTCCCGGTGAAGATCTTAATACAGCATTATGTAAATTATGTGGCTGATATCAGTGAACATAAACTGAAAGAAGCTCATCCATTTCTGTCACTAGAGAAAAATTTGCAGCAAACTTTTAGGGAAGAGCTGGTTCAAGAAGAGTCCCTGTAGGGTAGTGGCTCTGAATCTTGTGTTACAGACCTCTTTGGACACCTGGTATGATCTAGGGACCCCTTCTCAGAATAATGTTTTCCAATTCATAATAATGAATTCAGTCTCATTGGTTTTCTTTACAAGTCTACATAATTTATATTGATTGTGAAGGAAACCAATGAGACTGAAATACAGTTATTAAAATTTAAAAAAAAAAAAAAAAAGAACAAGTTTGGAGTTAATAGGTTAAGAGAACTCCAGCTGGGGGCAGCTGGGTGGCTCAATGAGTTGGGAGCCAGGTCTAGACACAGGAGGTCCTGGGTTCAAATCTGAATTCAAACACTACCTAGGTTTGTGACTCTGGGCAAATTACTCAACCCCCATTTGCCTAGTCCTTACCAATTTTCTGCTTTGGAACCAATACCCAATATTGATTCTATGATAGAAGATAAGGGTTTAAAAAAAAAAAAAGAGTCCCATCTTTAAGGGAAGCACAATTCCAGACCAGGTCTATTAGAAAATGTCTGGTGATGTTCTACAGTTGGCAGGTGAAAGGGAAAAAGTGATTTCTCTGAGTAAGATCAATAAGGAATGTTGGTGATGAAATACAACATAACCAGGTCTGCCATTTTGAGGATTTCTGTATTGGTAACAAAAATAGTCATATTCAGAAGTTCATATACTAATAAAAACATGTTGTTTCCTAAGGCATCCTTAGTTTTCTACCCAAGAGCATCCTAATTCATGTGCCTTCAACAAAATGAATGTTTTAAAAAAAAAAAAAACTGTTTGTGAACTTCTCTGAGATCTATGGGTAAAGTGTATTAATGATCGTTACTTCACTCGCATATCCTTACTGCTCTGGAAAAGTCAAACCTTGAGAAAATTACTCAAACAAATCTACAGAGAAGAGAATTATTTGTAAAGAAGGAGATCTGAAGCAAGCCTACAGATCATGCTGGAATGGGTATTAGTTCTGAGCTCCCTCCTGATTCTTCATGCTAATCTGGAGGCAAGATGAGGTAGATAAAGGAAAGAGACACACAATCCAAAATCTCACTTTAGCCACTGGCTTCAACCTTACCATTTAGGAGAGCTGTTAATAAGCCACCGAATTGATTTCTTCCTTTCCTCCCTCTACCTACTAGACCTCTGGAGATGCTAAATGATTAGTGAAATGGCAATAGGGCAGATAGCAGGAGAGAAAGGTAAAGGGGATGGCTAATCCACCAACTGGAGAATACATCCCTAGGCAACTGAGTGTTGGTTGTACATGAATAAAGAGAATTATTTAAGTCTCTTGAGATTGTGGTCTGAAAGAGAAAGGGAAAGGTTTAGACTAACAATTTGGAGAAAATTGGGCTGTGAGTTACCAAAGGAAAAGATCAAGGAACAGAAAAATAAATAGAGGCAATTTAAGACAGGAGCAGGGACCAGAGTGAGTGACCCTGAAAAGAGCAGATCAAACTGAATGATGAAAGTGATCTTTTTGTTTAGCTCCCACTATTTATACATCTAGTCTGAATAGGCTGTTTTCCCTGACTGGTGATGGGGGTCCATCAAAGCCCCTTGAGTTAAATCGTATGTACTACTATAGTTATGCCCTTAGAAAAGAGTGGTAATTATCAAAGATGCTGCTCATCAACTGCTTTATGGATGAGGGAAATAGGATGATAGGTGACATGCCTTTGACAAATCTGTAACCGATCATGGAGTTTGGGAAATGGAACAAAGGTTTTATTTTTCACCAGAGCCTATATCCAAGTAAAGGCAGTCTGAAAGAGTGAATAGCCAGACAACTTCAGAGCCAAGAAAACTAGAACCAGGGTTCGAATTCCATTTCTGAAGTATACTGTGTGACTCTCATTAAGTCATTTAATATGTAAGTGTCCCAGGCAGTTTTCTAAGATAATCATCTGTAGAGGAGGTGCTGATTTGTCTCTCTTAATGAAAACAGAAGTACTTGTCCCCAAACATGATCTGCTACATTTTTCTTTTTACTTGCCTAATTACTAGACTATAAACAGTGTAAACATTTGGTTTGAGACTTATTTATAAATCTTTGAATCTCTCTCATCATCTAATAGATACTTAATCAACGTGGTGTTGCTGTTTGTTTTGTTTTTTTTTTAAACCCTTATTTTCCATCTTAAAATCAATGCCATGTATTGGTTCCAAGGCAGAAGAGTGTTAAGAGCTAGCCAATGGAAGTGAAATGACTTGGCTGGGGCCATAAAACCAGGAAGTATCTGAGGCTAGACTTGAACCCAGGATCTCCTATCTTTATGTTTGGCTCTCAGTCCACTGAGCCACCTAGCTGCCTCTGTATTGCTGTTTTTGCTTTTTTTTAAAAAAATTAGGTTTATTTACTTATTTAATTAATTTAGAATATTTTCCCATGGTTACATGATTCATGTTCTTTCCCTCCTCTCTTCTCATCCCCCTCCCATAGCCAACAAGCAATTCCACTGGGTTTTACATGTGTCATTGATCAAGACCTATTTCCATGTTATTGATATTTGCACTAGAGTGACCGTTTGGAGTCTACATCCCCAATCTTATCACTATCGAACCATGTGATCAAACAGTTGTTTTCCTTCTGTGTTTCTGCTCCCACAGTTCTTCTTCTGGATGTGGATAGTGTTCTTTCTCATAAGTCCCTCAGAACTGACCTGGATCCTTGCATTGCTGCTAGTAGTAGTCCATTACATTTCTATTGTACCACAATGTATTAGTCTCTGTATATAATGTTCTCCTGGATCTGCTCCTTTCACTCTACATCCCTTCCTGGAGATCTTTCCAGTTCACATGGAATTCCTTTTAGCACAATAGTATTCTATCACCAACAGATACCACAGTTTGTTCAGCCATTCCCCAATTGAAGGACATTCCCTTATTTTCCAATTTTTTGCCACCACAAAGAGTGCAGCTATAAATATTTTTGTACAAGTCTTTTTCCTGTTATTTCTAACTGTATTGAATTGAGGTGAATTGTAGATTCATTCACATCATTCAAGGGTATGCTGGAGGCAGTTCCAAATGGTTCAGATTAATAAATTTTTAGTGTTTGCATTTATACCTCAGAAATCCACAAAAGCAACAAAATCAGGGCTCAACTTATTTTTTTTTAATTATGTAGTTTTTAAAAAGTGATGGAGAAAATGTTAATGATGCAAATTGAACTTAAAATTGTGTTGTACAACCTCAAGAGATCCATGATGATAGAGGCTATCTACCACCACAAAAGGAACTGGCAGAGTCTGAATGCAGATTGGAGCAGATAGGAAACTAAGGCACTTTATTTCCTCCATGAATTTTTCTCTAATGTAAACAATATATGTCTTCCTTCACAAAATGATGAACATGAAAATATGTATTATGTGATAATACACATATAACCTATATCTTACCTGCCATCTTGGAGAATTGGGAGGAGTGGGAAGGAGAGAGATAGCATGGGTCACAAACTGTCAGAAAATCCTTTGTTTTTGTCAGTTATAATGCTCAATCAGTTAACTACTAACTAACTAACATTTATTCAATAATTTCTATATATCAGACACTCTTTTAGGCACCAGTGTCATCCCCAACTTCTCACTTGTATTCATTTTACATAGCCATTTTATTTTTTCTAACTTTATGATGGGAGGCTACGTGGCACAGTGGACAAAGCACTAAGCCTGGAACTAGTGGAAGGAAGACCTGAGTTCAAATCTGACCTCAGAAACTAGCTGTGTACTTCTGGACAAATCACTTTACCCTGTTTGCCTCAGTTTCCTCATCTATAAAATGATCTGGAAAAGGAAATGGCAAAGCACTCCAATATCTTTGTCAAGAAAACCTCAACTGGGGCCACAAACCGTCAGACATGACTGAAACAAATGAATGACTTTATGATCATAATATATAGCACTTTAAGGTTTACAAAGCATTTTACGAACATCTCACATCACAAGAATGCTGGGAGATGATAGTTATTATTTTTACCCATATTTTACAGGTGAGGAAACTAAGGCAGACAGACTTTAAGAAATATAACCTGCATCACCAAACAGCTAGTATCTGAGATCATATATGAACTCTCTATATAGATCCAGTGCTGTATCAACTACACCATCTCACTGTCTTTTATGATCAGCCTTGCATCTATCTCCTCTCCACTCACATGGCCATTATCACCCTAGATCAAGCCTTCATTACCTCTCACCAGGGTTACTGGAAAACAGTTTTCTATCTAGTCTCCCTGTCTCATGTTTCTCCTCACTCCAATTCATCCACCAGCCACAGAGATGATTTTCCTTAAGCATAGATTTTGATCACGTAATTCCTTTCCTCAACAAACTATGACTCCATATTCCTGCTAAGGGCAAACATAGATTTCTCTGACATTTAAAGCTCTTTGGGACCAAGCCTCTTCCTGTGGTTTTCAGTCTTCTTCCACCTTACTTCCTTCAACTAACTCAGCTGGTCCGCCATTTTGGTCTCTTTGCTCTTCTTCACTCCTGATGTTTCATTGCCACCTCTGTGTCCCGATCTCCAAGGCTACACTATTCTCCTTTATTACCAGTTCTTGAAAATCCTGATTTCTTTCAGACCAAATGTCATCTTCCCTGTGAAGCCTTTCTAGTTCTTTCTTGCCTATGTTCTCCATTGCCAAATCATCTAATATTCAGGTTAGAAATATTCTGAATGTACCTACATTTATACCTGCTCTCTTCCCTCTTGCCAATGTATTCACAGCTAATACTTATGTAAATATAGAAGAATCTTACTTTGGTCCTTTCTATATTCAAAGAATCACCTTTTTCTTTCCCCAGGATCTTAGTGAAAACATTTATTTGGGAGGGGAACAAGTAAAAGGAAGAGATGTAGATTTTTGCCCCTAATCCGTTTTTCCCATTCTAACTGTAAAAAATGAGAGAGGAGGAAAGAAGAGGTGAGAAGGGAAAGAGAGGGGAAGGGAGAGCAGACCATTTTATCATCTGTTCTTATTAACTGGGAAGCAAGGGAGTCTCATTTAGAGAAAACATGAGCAGTACCTTATTAAAAATTATCCTACTGCAAAAAAAAAAAAATAAAAAAACTTGAAAGAGAAAAGTGATTAAAAGAGACAGAGCCCTTAAAAAGAAAGAAAAAGCTAAAAATAACTGAAGCTGTTAATAACTTGCAAGTCATTTATACAAAGACAGGACAGGCCAGACCAGGAGGAGAGGAAGGAAAGAGAAGAAGGCAGGAAAAAAAAAAAAAAAAAGAGGAGAAGATGAAGAAAGGAAGGGGAAGGAGAAAAAGACCAAAGAAGAGACAACACGATTGAACTTAAACAGGATTTTGTCTTTCCTTGGAAAGTATATACTTTATACTTAAAAAAATAATTTATAAGCCCATTTAATAAATACTACCCTATTTGGTGTGCTCCCCCCTTTGAGGATAAACTCCTTGTGGGCAAGGGCTATTTCATTTTTTTTTTTAAACCTTAACTTCTGTCTTGGAATCAATACTGTGTATTCCAAGGCAGAAGAGTGGTAAGGGCTAGACAATGGGGATTAAGTGACTTGCCCAGAGTCACACAACTAGGAAGTGTTAGAGGTCATATCTGAACCCAGAACCTCCCAACACTAGACCAAGTTCTCAATCCACTGAGCCATTCAGCTACCCCACTCTAGGTGTTGTTAAAGAAAAAAATGAAACAGGGAGCAGCTAGATGGCTCAGTGGAAGGAGAGCCCTTACCTTTACCACTCTTCTGCCTTGAAGCCAATACACAGTATTGAGTGCAAGACAGAAGGTAAGAGTTTATTAAAAAACAAACAAACAAACAAATAAAAAACCACCTAGTGTAGTTGTGGCAAAGATGTTCAGCCAATCTGAAACAAACAAACAAACAAACAAACAAAGGGGCAAAGCTCCAAGCCAATGACTGGTTTATTGAGAGAGACTGTTGTCTCTCAGCAAAGCTGGGTCATCAGGCTTCCTCCCAGCTAAGATAACTGAATAAGAGTTTTCTCCTTATTTTATACTCTAACATGACATCATTCAAAATCCCTCCTCAAAAGTCAACCACCAATACCAGCATAGCTGAAAAAAAAAAGAAAAAAACAAAAAATGAGAAAGATCTCTCTACAAGACCTCTTTCTGCCAGTGTCATACATGGTCAAACTTTCTACTTATGGACAATAGATGGAATTTACATGACAGCAATAACTGGGTGCTAGTATTTTGAGAAGGTGTCTCAGCTTCTTATTCAGTGGTTGGTTAGGATGTTCTCCAATCTGATATACTAGCACTGTCCCTCTGTCAAGGGATCAACCCATTTCCAAGGCTCCCACCATTCGTCATCCTGACGTGCCTTATATGGTTGATAAGCTTGCTTCTTACTTAATGAGCAAATGCTAGCTTCAGAAGAAAGAGGAAGGAACTAGATTTACTCCCTAGTTTCAACGTTTCCCTTATCAAAAATATTTAATGGATTTCTATTGATTAATTGTGATAACTGGGGTCTTATATAAAAAAAAGAGTCAGGGGTTCAGAGATTCTCATTCTCTTCATAGTGCAGGCACACACAGATGATTGACAAATGCTTATTGATTGAATGCTTGGCCAATATTAATCTGCACAACCTGTGATTTGTATAGAAGTCCTTTGATGCCAAATTTTTAATTCTTTAGTGTGCCGTGCTATAGAAAGTATCCTAATGTTCATATTTTCCTTTCCCTTTTCTACATTCCAGTACGTACACTCTTGTCCACTCTGTAGATTATAGTCGTTTGTACTATTAAAAGCAGGAAACCGAGTGTTCAAAGGACAGTGTGTCGGCCTTTGGGCTTCATCAAGCTCTTGGCTCTTGCCCATCCCCGATTGTGCTGGACCCACTGAGCCAGACTGCTGAAAACGTTCAAGACTAGGACTCCAGGTTTCTATTTTGCATATTTTCTCACTTAATTTAGACCTTTCATTCCTCAGAGACACATTCCCATCTCATTTCTTAATGAGATCCAGACGAGTAGCCCATTCGTGCTAATGGATTGGACCCTCCGACATTAATGTGAGAAGGCGATCTTTCCCCGGGTTCCCCCGAAGAGTGGGACAAAGGACCTAATGGGGATACTTAGCTGCCCGTCCTCCCTTCTTTCAATGACTGTCACAGTTATGGAGTCAAATGTTTAGGAATGGTGACATTATTTCGGTGACAAAACGTGGCCGCAGATGGAGAGGCTGCCAAGTCTTCCTGAAATGGGCAATTGTATGATGGACCGAGTCCTGAAGTGCCCTCTGCGAGCTTCCTGAAGTGGCTCTATTATTTTATGGGGGGAAAGAATGCGCCCGGGGAAAGAAAAGGCTTGAATACACAATCCAATGCTTTCCCTCCCCCCGGCTGGATCCTGGTCTCGGCTACCGGGCGAGTGTAGTTTGACAGTGTCTGCTCAAATGAAAGGGTATGAAAGCAAAAGTGGCCAATTAAATGCCAAGGATTACAGCTTTTGGAGCAGGTACTGATTGGCCATTTTAGTCGGCTGGGGCTTGAGGATCTGAATCTTTCATTTGCCCCTTTGTTTAGGGAAGAGGAAAAAGAACAAAAATCAGGCGTTGGGAACCATGGAAATGAGAAATTAGGGGGACGTAAACATCCATCCCTCTCTTTTCAGCTGAAGCTCCGGCTGTGCCAGGGCATCAGAAAGAGGAGAGCCTCCTCGCACATGTTGGCTTTTAAGCCGTTGTCAGGAGAAGATATTGATTGTCTTATTAAGCTTGGTCTCAGAGCCCCCTGGAGATAAGCAACATATCTTATCCTCTTCGGGCTGTTCCGCACTAAAGAAGCATCCCTTTCAAAGCACCGTAGGGGTGTGTTCCAGCTGTCCCTCTGTTCTGATTGGGAATTTAAGTATGGGAAAATATCACTAATGCAAAGGTTTAGGAGGTTTTTGTAGCTATGAGATGAGGATCCATCACAGGGCAGCGGAGTGAGTGGTCCCGTCCTTGACTGCAAGCTCTGTCCTTGCCACTTATTTCCCATGTAACTCTGGGCACGTCATTCATCTCACCTCCATGGGGAAGTTTTCTCTGATGTAGAATGAGGGCGATGAATAAGGCAGCCCTTTAAGGTCCCTTCCATCCTCAAGTCCACGATTCTGTGTTGTTTTCTTAAACTCTTACTTACTGTCTTAGTATCAGTTTCAAGGCAGAAGACTAGGCAATGAGGGTTAAGTGACTTGCCCAGGGTCACATAGCTAGGAAGTTTCTGAGGACAGATTTGAACCCAGGACCTCCTATCTCCAGATACAACTCCCAGTCTGCTGAGCTTCCTAGCTGCCCACTATGATTCTACATTACAGTAAAAAGTAGTTCACCTACAGAATGATAAGGCAGGATTTAGAATTAGCAGGCAGGAAAGGCTATTTGATGTAGTGGATGGGACAACAAATTTGAAGATCAGAAGAGCTGGGGTCATATATTCAGACACTATCTAGCTATATGACCCTAAACAAATCAATAAGTAACTCCTCTTTGCCTTAGCCTTTGCCTCTGTAAAATGAGGAGAGTAGGGTCAGTGAGGTGGCTCAGTGGCTAGAGAGACAGGAGGTCCTGGATTCAAATCTGTCCTCAGAAACTTCCTAGCTATGTGACCTTGGGCAAGTCACTTAACCCCCCATTGCCCAGTCCTTACTGCTCTTCTGTCTTAGAACTGATTCTTATTATAAATTCTAAGACAGAAGTTAAGAGTTATTTAAACATAATAATAAAATAAAATGAGGAGGATGGATTAAATGGTCTTATTGGATCCTTTGTAGGATCAATGAGATCCTATTAAAACGATACAGGATATTTATGTCTATATATACTTGTATATGTGTATTTATGTCTATATATACTTGATATGTGTATTTATGTATATTTATGTCTATATATACTTGTATGTGTGTATTTATATTTTAACTTTATAATTTATATATTTTATAATTTTTATTTTATAAATTTCATGATTTATAATATATATATTTACTTTAAGGTTTGCAATATATTTTCTCATTTGATCATCAAACGATGTAGTTATTATTATTGTAGTTATAATTCCCATTCTCCAGATAAGGAAACGAAGGCAAAGTGACTTGTCTAGGGTCATGCAGCTACTACAAGATTCCAACTCTGATTTTCCTGACTCCTAATTTAACTCCATGTAGCTGTGTTTGTCACTGGTCCACGTTTCTGAAAGAAGAAGAAACTGGGAAGATGAAATAACTCATTCGAATTCACAGTAGCAGATGGTCTGGATCAAGTCACTTGACATGTAAAGTGTAGCCTAGAAATGTTCACTCTTCTTCTTATTAAAATCATCATCATTATCACTATTACTAATTATATTATATATACTAATTATTCTAATCGAGGGTTTCTGACAGCAAAATCTGTGCCTTTTTCACTACACCCCAGGGCATGCTGCCTCCTGTATATTATTGAACTGGTTTTTAACTTAGCAGGGTTTGGGTTTGGGTTTTTTTTTAAGAATCCTCACTTCTTGGTTTTGTTTTCTTTTTTCATTCTGTTTAACCTATACTTCATCTTTATGGATCCATTTTTTTCATAAAGCTGGAAAAAAAATCAATTTTCCATTATGTTTGTTAATAAGGTAGAATAGGAGTGAAATTACAGTAGGGGTTGCAAATAAAACAATAGGTGATTTTTTTTTTTTTGCTGAGATATTCAGCCAAATGTGTCCAAAAGGAAAATACTAATAAGATAATAACTCACCATCTAACCCTGAACAGCACTTTTCTTGATTTTGAACAATTCTGAACGAGGCACCTTTACTTTGCCTAAGTGGCTACAAAGTGGGAAATTACCAAAGTAATTTCTGAGAGTAAGAGAGAGGGAAAAAATCAAGCATTTTGAAATTTATTTGCAGCTTAATTTTCAAATGTCCTTCACCATCTATCCAGTGGAGAGAACATTGGAAAAACATTCTCAACCACAAAGTATATAAAATTTAGTGAAAGGAATTGAGCCTCCCTCTGTCCACTATAAAAATACAGGCCCCCTGAGGCTGCCCCATTCAAGCAAGCCTTTAAAAGCCCCATCATTCGCAGGCTGCAGGCTTATTTACAATGTCAGACTCCCACAGTTTTAATTTTAAGTATTTTTCCTTTCCCTACTTCCTGAATTACACTAAGTGTAATTTTGTAATCTTTTCGTAAACCATAAAAGCTCATTTTACATAGTCTTGCTATTCTACACCTTAAGGTAATTTTGTCAGAGTGAGGGGGATGGGAAATAACTGTTCCCCGGAAACATTCATGTCTTACATTTGTAATACAAGGGATATCTAGAGCACTTTCCTAGGCACTGAGGTGTCTACAAAGGAAAGTCCTTGCTCTCAAGTAGTTTATATTCCATAGATTTTAAAACATATTTATTCAATTTCCAGGAACATAGTATATGGAAATTTCTTCCCCCAGATGCTGACCAAAAACCATCTGTGACTATAGCTAAATCCTAGAGTTGCCCAAAATACATGGTAGTGCGGGGATTTGCCCATTCACACAGTTAACAAGAGTCAGAGATCAAAACTGAACCTAGGTCTAAGTGACCTAAGACTTAGCATCCTATCAGCTATATCACACTGTCTCTGATGTTGTAGTTAGAAGATAAAATGGCGCATGCAATAATTGGGCAGCTATATGGCCCAGTGGAGAGAGAGGATAGAGTACCAGACTTGGAGTCAAGAAGAGTCATCTTCTTGAGTTCAAACCTAGCCTCAGACACTTAACTCGTTGTGTGATCTTGTTCAAGTCACTTAATCCCAGTTGCCAAGCCCTTCTGCCTTGAAACCAATGCTTTGCATCAATTCTAAGACTTGGGAGAAGAAGAGAGGGAGACCAGGGTTCTCCGTTTGGGTTGGGCCATTAGTGGGGCCTTGAGGTTCAGTCATGAACTCCTTCTAGAGAAGAAATCAGAAATAGGCAAATGTATTCCCTGGACTAGAATCTCATTCTTTAAATGAGCTCCATTGTAAACCTTCTCTATTATTATCCCAGACTACCACCTCCTTCACTTGGACACTTTCTCTCCCTCCATCGCTGCTCTGCATCTTGTGGGCCTTTGATGACCAGCAGTCTGAGGATGTTTTCAGCTCTGTGTCTCTTGGGGTAGGGAGGGCCACCACTGAGGTGGAGGGGAAGGGAAGGGTAGCTACTCCTTCCATCCTTCTCTTCTTGAGACCCCAGAACTCAGATTCTGTTCCTGTCCCATTATTCCTTGATTTTTTGCCTTCTCCAAGACACTGACATCTTTGGCCAGCTTTTCATTCCAATTTCATCTCTATGGGTTTTCCAATGACCCCAGTCCTTTTTTATTTCCTGGATCTCTCCATAACCTTCTCCTCTGTCCCTTCAGATCATTAAGTAGTATTTATTTATTCACTCCCTACTATGTGAAGTTTAGGATTTTTAAAAAAGCATTTATTAAGCACTTGGTATTCTAAGAATACAAAACCAAAACAAAGATTAAAGACTTTCTGGAAGTATCAGATTAAAAGAAGAGATTGTGAAAGGGAATTTTTTTTATCTTAACTTAATCAATCAAGTACTTGGAGCGCTCCACCCTTTTAACTTAATCAGTCAGTAACTCAGGATCCTTTTGATAAAAGTTCACACCCTCAGAGGATGGGAGGTGGATTCCTGAGATGTGACAGTATAATATAAAGAGAGCCAATAACAACAGGGAGAGCTGATGGGTGGAGAAAACTGTGTATAAGCTGGACCTCTGGGACCCTCAGAGTCTTTTGGTGGCTTGCTCTTTGGGCAGCTTGAGGAGTTCAGCTTTGGTGACTCATTTGGGTTGAGGAGACCCTGGCCAGAGACATTGGCTCTTTGGCTCTTCTTCTGTCTTCAGTAGGATGCTCTCTTTGGTCTGGAGGCACCCGGATCTGGACTTAAGTTATTTTGCTAGGCAATATTTTCTACTTCCTTCCTAAATTTTCCCCTTTACTAACTCTACCTTGCTGTAATAAAGTTATTAAAGCTACTGACAGCCTCATGACTTAAGAGTTAATTTTTATAAATGGCAATCACAACAATTTTTTTAATTCTCATATTTGTCGAACTCATTTTAATTATTACAAGATCAACAGGGAAGCAATTTTGAAATAATTCTTTTTTTTCTTGTTTCTTGATGTCTCATGAAGTCATTAGCATATATTTACTCAATTCTAATTTTTAAAAACTGATTTTCTTCCATAACTTTTTGAAACTCCTTTTCCATTTGGTCTATTTAGTTTTTCATGGAACTGTTTTCCTTCATTGGGTTTTTAAACTCTTTTTCCATATGACCAATTTTGTTTTTTAAGCTGTTATTTTCTTTTTGCATTTCTTTCATTTCTTTTTCCTATTTTTCTTTCATCTCTCATTTGATTTTTTAATTCCTTTTTGAGTTCTTCCAGTGCCTGAGACCAATTCTCATTTTTATTTCAAGTTCTGCAAGTGGTTACTCTGCTCTCACTGTTCCCTACTAAATCAGTGCCTTGCTCTTTTTTTTGTCCCCATAGACATTTTCAGTAGTTAGGTATTGCTTTTACTGTTTGCTCATTTTCCCAGCCTTTTTTTTGCCTGTGAACTGGGAGTTCTGAAAACTGCTGATTCTGTCTCTTCTGCTGATGGCTTGCAGGACCTAGAGTATTACGACCTATTTTGTCTTGGCACTAGTGTTTTCACTGCAGGATTGAAAGAACCAAGAACTACAGACTTCAAAGCTTCACTGCTGGTGTTATGAATAAATGGGCTTGAAAGAGATAGTAGAAGGGTAGACTGAATACTACCACTGATAATTGGGTGACAGCAGTGATAGTTCAGATATGTGGCTAGAGCAAGATCACCTGAGTCTTGACACCTAGCTAGATGTTGTACCACCACCCTCCTTTATAACAGTGCCCAGGCAGGATCCTTCAGGTCAGTAGATGGTATCCCTTCAGATCCCACCCAGGGTTGATTAATGATGGTTATTGGGCTCTATTAGCCTTGGATACGTTTATCTGACTGCATTGCTCCCTTCCCAGAGAAGTGATGACACAACCACTCCAGGAAGGTACTTGAATAGGCTTTATCTATATTTCTAGCAAAGAAGGAATATTAGGAAATGAGTAGAGGAATTGGGAAACCCTAAACTAATGTTGATAATAGTAATCCCTCAGAGCTGTAGGCAAGTGAGTGATTCTGGCTTAATCTAGCTCCTCTGGCTCAGCCTGGCCACAGCCAAACCAGAGCAAGCAAGCTGCTGTTTGATGTCTTCAGCTTCTTCTTCTTGCCAGATGTTGTTATGCCTTTTACAGCCTTCAGGTACCACCCCTATCCACCCTCTTCTTCTTCTCCTGCCCACTTCTCGGATCCCTCCCAGGCCCTGGGATACCTAGATAACTAAAGATGTTTGAATTCTTAAATATCTAGGAGACAGTAGAATAAGAAGATTGATGGTCTGAGTACAGGTTGGCAATGTTAATCAGGTACAAGACAGGAATTCTTGCAATGTTGAACCAAGCAAGTCACAAATCCCAATAGACCAGGGTCCACAGATCTCAGGTCTAAGGGAAATGAAAGGAACCAAAAGCCAGGGCTGCCAGGGTATTTATACACCCCTGGCCAACCTCTTTCTCCCCTGTCCTCATGGCCCCTGGAAACATTCTGATGTCCAGTGGTCCTCACCTGTCAATCAAGGGTGAGACTCTCTGCTCCCAGAGTTTCAATATAACACTGGCTAGTGCCAGGGCTTGGGACTTCAAGGAGCAGATGTGGGGTGCTCAGCTATTGGCTAAGGTAAGGTCCCAGGATCACAAAGTTGGCTTATGCCCAGGCTCTGAACCTGGCACAGAAGGTGGGGGTGGTTGGCCCACACTCTTCTGTACAGTTTTACTTCCCTTATCCCATGAAAATCGACCTTCTCTGCCTACCTTTCAAGTTGTTTTCCACAGAAGAGCCCTCTCACTCTTTTGTGTTGTTGGTTTTTTGACCCCTATCATTTTGAGAAACTATTTTAAGGTTGATTTGAGAGGATTCTCAAGTGGTTCCAGCTTTCGCTGTGACTAAGCCACAATGTTGGCCCCCCAAAAATATTTTTAAAACAATATCTCATCTTCATTTTTTTTAAATCACTAAAATAAAGCTAATGCTAGAAAAAAAAATTGGCTTCTGGTTAGATTGAATGAGGTTCTGATTGTCTTCATGCTAAGACTGTTGATAAAATATTTTATTCCCTCTTATGAGTAAATGAATAAATGAAAAAGCATTGATTGGGAACTCATATTCTAATTGAGAAAGACAATACATAATGCAAGGGCCAGGGGAAACAAAGGCAAATTAAACTGGTAGGATTTGCATAGTGTCCTAAAAAATGAAGCTCCCTCCTTGTCTGAAAATAAAGAAAGCTCTTGGTTATGAATGACCCAGACACTGGAGGAACTATTGAATGCAGGTGGAAGAGGATTAAGGGAGAGTGAAGTCTGCAGGCTCTGATTTGGGAAGGCAGTCAATAGAGAAAGACTAAGAAATGGCTCTATCAAACATGCTAAAATAGACCTGCAGTTCAGATGTATATAACCAGCATATTTTTCTGTCTATTCATTGCCATCAACCTATTCCAAGAAACCTCACACTGATGCTTTGTAACTGCTTCTTCTTATTTCTCATTTTTGTTTTCCTTCAAGCCATACATCTTTAAGATTACCATTGCTATTCCTGACAACCAGTATGCCAACACATTAATAGATCTCTGAACTCTTCACTGAGGATATAGCATGGATTCTCCATCCTTCCAAACTGCTGCCCATTCACCTTGCCTTTTTATGTTGTCTGATTCTGAGCCATTTCCTCTCTTAAAACCCCCAAAATGGATTTTCCCAATGTGCTGGAGGTCTTCCTTTAAGTCATTTTTGCATTTGGTGGGCACCCACGTAGCCTGCAGGTTTTCTGCCTAAGAACTCTTGTTCTTGCTATATGACTAGCCCATTTCCTTTTCTGATTGTACATATCCTCTGTAACAACCATTTTATCACTTCTGTAAGAATATGAGATATCCCTAATGTCACTGTGCCTTTATGGAAGGTGATGATGATTATCTTATGTCATTTTTCATTCATGAGTCATCATTGATTTCTAACCATGTAACCAAGGTTACCTAGATGAAAATGGCACCTGGGAGAAGAGATGAGAGTATAGGAGTGTGTGTGAGAGAGGGGGTAGAGGAAAATACTATGTTAAAACTAGGGATGCCTTACCTTCATCTTGTGTCCTGCATGTGGAACTGTAAGGATAAACTAGGACATTTCTTTCATTCATTCATCCATTCACTCACTCACTCCTTAATTCATTAACTCATCAACTCATTCACCTATTTATTAATCCATTCATTCCTAAACACATTAGGTAATGACTGTGTGGCAAGGCACTATACAGGGGCAGGAATACATTATCTCGCTGCTAAGTGAGTAGGGGTCTTCAAATACCTTTTTCTTCCATTCTATTTCTTATTATATATTATATCTTACTGGTCAGGGGTATAAGACAGGGTCAGAAATTATGCAATAAATGTACAGGAAGAAATGTACATAATGTGTTTTACAAACTTTAAATCACTCTATACATGTGTTGATATAATTTAAAATAACACATATAAACAAATACTGTGGATCATTATCAAGAAAACAAGAGAAAGACGCACTGGCATCAGAGTATAGTGAAAGAGAGATCTGAAGAGAGAAGATGAGAATTTAATAGCCTAGCAGCTGACATTTACATAGCCCTTTAAGTTTTGAAAAGAGCTTTGAAATATGATCTCATCTTATTATCTCTTAGCCTCACAACAATCCTGAGGTAGATGTTATTATTGTTCCCTTTTTACAGATGAAGAAACTGAGGCAGAGAGCGATTAAATGACTTGCCCCCATCCCATATAAATACCAACTTTTGGAGGCTGAATTTGCATTCAGGAGGTTGTACTGACTCAGTGCCTACCATTCTATTCACTGTGACACCTACTGGCCAAGTTTGAGTTTTTAATTATGGGTGCAGCTTTTTATACCATCTATATAATTTTGGGCAACTCCTTATGTGCCTTTGTTTCCTTTTCTGAAAAAAGGAGGGAATTCAAGTAGTTTTTAAGATAGAAAAATGACAATCAGGGATAAAAAGGAAGTAACCCTTGTATAAACATCTTCATTGTTTATTTTTTTACCAGTACAATGGGAAATAGTCACAATTTGTATTCTCTCCAGCCTCATAATACCTGGATGTTTATAGCACCATTCTGGCCATGGTAGCACATAGTGTGGAGTTTCTAAAAGTACATTTCTATAATCTTGACCAAAATCCACAGGAAGGAAATGAGACAACCTGCTTTTCAAGATTGTGAGTTTGGGAGTCTGGAAAGTATTAGTCAAGGGAGAATACTGGGAGAGAACAGGAACTTGAGTCACATAGGGATTTGTTTGAGAAGAACTTGGGGTAGGGAGAAGCCTTTTTACATGCTGGTTTGAGTAGCATTCATTATCTCAGCCCTTCACACTGGGAGAGCCCTAAACATAAATGAAAGAGATAGCTGCTTGCAGGGCATGGTTTTTGTTTGTTTGTTTTGTGAGGGAACCTTGAAAAGGGACCTACTTCAAATAAATCTTCTGGAGAAGACTGGGAGGCACAGGAAATCCTTTTCCACTGTCTGAGTTCTCAGATTAAGATGGAAGTCAACCAAGAGAGATAGCCCACATGGCTATCTTTAACCTTTCACATGGATCAGTTTAGCCTGAAAGAATGGGATCCAGCCCAGTTTTTAATTAAGGGATAATGGATTGAGGAGAAAAGCAAAGGTCCCAGGATGAGATTAGAAGGAAGGAAGAATTGCCAGAAAGGGTTCAGACTGACCTCACCTGGACACATGAGGTATTGGGATGGAAGAGAATGAAATGGACAGAAGCAGCCAAAAGCAAGCAAGGGAGGTGAGGATGCGGAGATAAATTGCTAACATCTAGTTTGTTGGGCCAGCATTAGGGAGAACCTCACAAAGAGTCAGCAGGAGTGCAGAGTCAGAGTAGGGGTCTTCAAATACCTACTTCTTCCATTCTACTTCTTATTATATATTATTCTCCTCTCTGTATTCTGTGGACCAACCAACTAGTCCTCCTACTGTTGCTCATGACTCTCCATCTCTCTCTGAGCAAATTGTACTGGCTGTTTCTCTTCCCTGGAAAGCACAACTCCCTGGTACCTCTTAGAATCTCTTTTGGATCCAAAGCCTGATTTCTTCCTCCTATATGAAGCCTTTTGTGATGCCACCCCCCACCCCCCCACACACACCTCCAGACATTAGTCCTCTCCTGCTCTACTAACTAACAAAGTTCTGGTACATAGCTAACACCTACACAATGCCTGCTGATTGCTCTATTGATGGTTATAGAAGATTTCCTGCTGTATATTACAGATCAATGCTTACTCATAAAGCAGGGTTTCAAGGCCACTGTCAAACAGTTTTCTCCTCTCTTCCCAATCCCTACTGAGTTTTACTAGGCTAGTTCTCATAAGGTACTAAATGGCAGAGGGAGTACTATATTTTGGCTTTCACTTTTCCTTTAGAACTCAGATCCAAAGTGGCCTGGCAAATAAATTTATTAGTGACTTTCCACTCAGGTTAATCTGGTGTTAGGAACATTTGGTGATTTCAATATAATAATAAAAAAAAAACAGGGGGGCAGGAGAGAAAGGGCTCTTTGCTTAGAAGTCAGGACACTATACTCAGAGTTTGTTTTCCATTTTCTTCAATTGAAAACTTTTTTTTCTGCCAGGGGCAAGGTGTAAAAATAGCAGAAGTACAGCTTCATGGAAGCTGAAAACACTAACATTAATTGTCTCATTAATCACACATTTATGTTCATCAAATTTCAATGTGACTTATTGATTAGTTCCTGACCCTAACAGGCCCTCACAATGTGAGTCAAAGAAATTTAGTCAAAGGAGAATGAGCCTTCCCTTTTGAAGATGGATATTCCAGAGTCTGGATGAAAGAGAAACCTTGGGTTGCCAATGAAAGGTTCTGAAGTATAGCTCTGAAAATCGTGCCAGCAGTTTTAGGACTTGGGAGAAAGTATGTAAAATTAGCCTATGGAGAAGGAAAGAATTTTGTGGAAGAGCAGTTCATTTTGAAATAGAAGGGCTGTTGCTGTTGAGTCATTCATTCAAGTGTGATACTGCAAAGATACTGGAGTGGTTTGTCATCTCCTTCTTCAGTGCCCCAGTGCGTCACCATTTACAGATAAGGAAGCGGAAGCGAAACACAAGATGGGTTAAATTACTTGTCCAGGGTCACACAGTTAGTAAGAGGCTGAGGCTAGATTTGGACTCAAATCTTCCTGACTCCAGGGCCAGTACTCTAGCCACTTAACCATCTAGCTTTGGCCTTTCTGAAGTTTTTTGCCTGGGGTGAATGAAGTATTTCCATTTATGTTCCAGCTCAGTGGTTAGAGAAGTAGCCCACTGTAAAAGTGTTGGACTTGAAATAATGCAGACGTGAATTTAAATCTGCCTCTAATGCTTATTGGCTCTACTTTTCTCAAGCAACTTTCTGGGATTTATTTATTAAATGATAGCATTTTCTTACCTTGTAATTCAAGTCATACTCAGAATGAAACTCCTTTATGATATTCTAGACAAATGATCATCCAGTGATGGGCGTTGGGGTTCATTGATGATTTTGATCTGTGTTGTTGGAAAGAATCCTCAAATCAGTAATTAATTCCCTGGACTCCTAGAGTCACAGCTACTTTGGGCATTCACTAACTAGACAAGCAGGGCTTAGAAAGAGTAGACTGAATTGCTGAAGTCAGAGTCCCTTCAGTTATTCAGAAGGTCTCAGGGTTAGGACTTCAAATGAGAAGAATTATGAGGGAATTTCAAAGGTGGTCTTTTGAGAAGCACTGTAGTATATAGCAGACTTTGAGTTGGAAAACCTAGATTGGAGATCCAGCTTGCATGTTTCCTAGGTATGTGACTGGTCTAGTTACTGAGCCTCCCTATCATCAGGCTTATAGTAGATATAGAAGGGATCTTTAAGTTCTTCTAGTTCAGGAAATATCAAATTCAAGCCTTTGGATGGCATGTAACCTACAAAACTCCCTAGTATGACAGGAATCATATTAAAATGTAACAGGGGGAGTAGATGGCTCAGGGGATTGAGATCCAAGCTTAGAGATGGGAAGTACTGGGTTCAAATTTGACTTCAGACACACTGAACTAAGACTTCTTAGTTGTATGACCCTGGGAAAGTCACTTAACCCCCATTGCCTAGCAATTACTGCTCTTGTGCTTTGGAACTATTATTGATTCTAAGATGGAAGGTAAGGGTTTTAAAAAATTTTAATTGGAAGATGTTTAAACAAATAAATAAAAATACAATAAAACATAAAATTAATCTGTTGTTTTCTAACTCAAAGTGCCAGGATAGCTAGGTGGTATTGTAGATAGAGGGCTGGACCCAGAGTTAGCAAGACTTATCTTCCTAAGCTCAAATGTGGCCTCAGACACTAACTAGCTTTGTGACTCTGGGGCAAAGCATTTAATCCTGTTTGCCTCAGTTTCCTCATATGTAAAGTGAACTAGAGAAGGAAATGGCAAGCCACTCCAGTATCTTTGCCAAAAAAAACCCAAATGGGGTTATGAAGTATAGGACACAACTGAAATGACCGAACAATACCAACAACAAAACTAATATGCCACTGTTTAAGATGATCAACTTTATTCTAGTCCATATATCTTATTTTACAATTGAATAGACTCAGGCTCAGGGAAATAAAGTGACTTATCCAAGGTTACCCAGGTAATAAATATCTAGCTGAACTGAGATTTTAACCCAAGTTTTCTGCCTCTAAATTAGTGTTCCCCATTTCAGGAAAGAATTACACAAGTGTGAATTATTTTTATTTGCTACTTGAATACAAGGAGATGATGATGGAGATTGCATTGCATTCTTGATTTTTCAGGGCACCAGAGAATGCTTTTTATCTTTCTTATTAAGACTTTTCTATTTGTATTATTAAAGCCTTCTGAAGGCTACCTTTCCATTAAGAATTTGATAACAAGCAAATCAATAAGAATTTATCAATCTCATACTATGCTTAGAACTTATTAGGTACTGGTAGAGAGACAAAAGGAGTCTTTTCCACATTCAGGGAACTTATAGTCTGTTAGAGATCAAGACACATAAACAATTAGCACACAAGAGAAGAGAGTTGCGGGGCTAATAAGATCAATTTTTCATTAACAAAATTAATTCTTTTCTCTTGGCTTCATAGGGAAGTGGCTAACTGGAGGGGAAAGCCTTATATCAATATCTCTTTTAAAGGTCTGATTTATAGATATATAGGCAACCAGCTGAAATATATAAGCCCAAATGACATTCCCTAACAAATAAATGGTCAAAGGATAATAAAGAAACAGTTCCCAAGAGAATCACAAACTATTAACAACCCTGTGGGGAAATGTTCCAGATAAATAATGAGAGAAATGCAAATCAAAACAACTCTGAGGTTTAACCTCAAATACAACAAATCGATAAAGTAGACAAAAGAAAGGAATAAGTATGTTGGAAAGTTTATGGCAGGATAAGCGCTCTAATGCACTGAAAGTGGAGTTGTGAATTTATTGAACCACTGAGGAAATCATTTGAAATTATTTAAAGAAAGTGGTCAAAATGTCCATGCCCTTTGACCCAGAAATTTCATTTCTAGGTAGATAACATGAAAAAGGACAATGACAGAAAGGTCCCACACCCCAAAATATTTATTGCCATACTTTATAGTAACAAAGAACTTGAAACAAAGTAAATGCTCATTAACTGTAGAATGGTTTAAGTGTGGTATGGAATGTAGCTCTGCTTTAAGATGTAAGGAGTACAGAGAAACATGGGAAGACTTCATTTGAACTGATGAGGCAAAGTAACGTAAAGTGAGCAGAGCCAGGAATACAACATGCACTATGACAACAATTTAAATGGACAGAACAGTAACAGCAAAACAATCAAAACTTAATGCTGCAAAATTGCAATGACCAAATTAGACCTCAGAGAAGAGATATGGGAAGTCATCTTGCACAACTTTTTTACAGAAATAAATTATAGATGTCTACACTGCACATGATGTCAGATTTTAAAAATATATTAGTTAATTTTGCTGAACTATTTTTTCCCTTTTTTTATTCCTTGTGATTATTCTTTGGATTTGGGCATTGGAAGGGATATATTGGGAAACAAAGGTGATATCAAAACAAAATATATAATTACATTTATATTTTAAAAATGAAAAGGACTCAGTCATTCTAAGAAGAAGCAGCATGAGTAAAAGTAGAACGATAAGAACAGGCAAAATGTATTCAAAGGGAATGATTTGGAAAGCAGGAAGAACGTAACAAAACTGATTTTAGTGAAAGTCAGGGTTCATAATGGAGAGTTGTGGGAGTGAAAATAGGAAATGAAGGATGGTGATGCTTTTAACAACAGATATCATGCACCATGATCTGTTTTGTTATATCTTCCCTAAAATTCTTCCCTACCCTAGGTGACATAAGGGGGGCTATACAAGGCAACAAATATCTATAAAGAGTTTACTATGGGTTAGACATTGTATTAAAAGCTAGAAATACAAATACGAGCAAAAAGAAAGACCATTCCTGCCTTCAAAGGGCTTACATTCTAATTAGAAAAAATAGTACACAAAAAGGAGCTGAAAAGGGAATAAGAAAAGAAAATGTTCATCCACTGTGCCATCTAGCTGTCTGTCTGTCTGTCTGTCTGCCTTTCTTTTTTTTAAAAAACCCTTACCTTTGTCTTGTTACCATGTATGTATTGGTTCCAAGACAGAAGAGCAGTAAGGGCTAGGCAAAGGGTGTTGTGACTTTTTTGGAGTCAACCAGCTAGGAAGTGTCTGAGGCCAGATTTTATCTCAGGACCTCCTGTCTCTGGACCTGGCTCTCAATCCACTGAGCCACCTAGCTTCCCCCTTACCGTCTTTCTAAATTTTATGTATCCTTTAATGTCCAGCACAAAGCTTTACATGAAGAAATTATTTAAATATATGCTGGATTGAAGTGAGTTAATCTTTCTCCTTAGAGCAGCTCCTCTTATATTTGCAGACATCATCAGGTTGCTCTTTTCGTCTCCAAGAAGAACATCTTTAATTTATTAAACCTATTCTTTTTTTTTTAAAACCCTTACCTCCTGTCTTAGAATCAATACTGTGTATTGGTTCCAAGGCAGAAGAGTGGTAAGGACTAGGCAATGGGGGTCAAGTGACTTGACCAGGGTCACACAGCTAGGAAGTATCTGAGTCAGATTTGAACCCAGGACTTCCTGTCTCTAGGCCTGGCTCTCAATCTACTGAGCCACCCAGCTGCCCCCTATTAAACCTAGAAAGACCATTGAGCTTTGAATCAGGAAGAGCCAAGTTTAAATCCAGCCTCAGACACTTACTAGCTGTGTGACCCTAGGCAAATCATTTAACTCTATTTGCCTCAGTTTCCTCATCTGTAAAATAAGCTGGAGAAAGAGATGGTAAACCACTCCAGGATCTTTGCCAAGAAAATTCCAAATGGGAGTCACAAAGAGTCAGACACACCTGAAATGCCTGGACAACAAACTTTTGTATGTTTTTAGCTGACCCCCATCCTCTTGGGCACCCTGGTTTAGACATACTCTGTTCAATATCCATCCTAGAGTACATTTCTCACAACTGAACACAGAATTCCTGCTACAGATTAAACAAGAGCCATCAGTCACTTTCCTCATTGGTGATATTGTACTTCTATTAAATCAGCTTAAGACATGTTAGGGTTTTTTGTTTATTTATTTATTTTATTTGTATTTTGTTTATTTATTCCATGATATTGGACTTGCTGTCCACTAAAGCCCATGTGCTTTTCACATGCAATTGTTGACTAGCTCTATCTCCACTATTCTGTACTTACAGTTTCTATGAACCAAAGTGCAAGACATATTGATTCTTTCAGGTAAAACTGTCATGTCTTTTTTGAATGATGGACTACCATATTTGCCTCCCTTCATGTTCTCCTGAACTTGTACCTTGATTATTTTTTAAACTCAAGTGTGCATAAGATCAGAGTAGATCTGGAAGGAATCTCAGGATCTGTTTGGTCTGACTCCTTCATTTTACAGATAAGGAGACCAGGAAATGGAGAAGTTAAATGATTTGGCTAAGGGCACAGAGTTGGTAAGCAACAGGATTTGAATCCAGATTCTCTGACTCCATAACCAGTGCTCCTTCCATTCTACTATCCTAACTCCTACTTTACTTTTTTTCTTTTAAACTTCCCCTTATTCAAAGTAGTACTTTGTTCCAGCCCAGTCAGATCTCTTTGGATCTGGGTTCTGCTCTGAAATGTATCAACTATCCCTCCCAGCTTTGTGTCATCTGCTAATGTGAAAAGCCTGCCAACTATGCCATCATCCATGCCTCTCTTGCCATCTTTCTCAAAGTTACTGAAATAACATGCTCACACCTTTCTACAAACCATGTGTCTCTTAGTAATCAGCTCAAATGTTGATAGAGGAATCTATTACAAGGCCAAATAACCCAGTCTGGGCTTAGGCTCAACATTATATACGGCAGTTGCTTATCACTTTCAAATATTTGCCCTTTTCAAAGGACTAATCGTTCCCCAAATGAGAACCTCTTTCCCAACCTACGCAACTACACTTAGGACCAACACCTGACTCCCAGATGTTTTTTCTTGTTTGATAGAACTCTGGCACCCGCTAGGCTGGATATTCATTTCCCCAGTCCTATGCATCACGTAGAGAAGTCAAAGCCCTATTGATGACAGGCGCTTTATCTTCAGTGTGGAAGAACATTTCCTCAAAGGTGCACTGCTGAAAAAAAGAAACTAGCCTTTGGGTAAGAATGATCACAGCCTCCACTTCTAGAAGTCCCCTTCAGGGACTAACAATCCTTGAATGGTCTAAGCAAGGGCTTCCAGGGCAATGAGAGTTAACCTCTAGTACAGATGGGGTAGTGTTAAAAGTGGCCAATAGGGAGCAGCTGAGAGCCAGAGGCAGCTGCAGAGGAGTAAATGAACTGTATGAACCAGCTGTTGTAGTGGACGATGCCAAATGCAGGAAAAGGGTTCAAGCATAACTCTATGGTTTGTCTAAGCCAGGGGCAGCACAGTGATGGGATCAATGAAATAATGAGGTCCACAAATTATGGGAGACACACAAAAAGAGAGGCACCAGGAAGGAGTAAGCAGGATTAAAGAGGAAAGAGGCCAGGTTAGAAGGGAACAAAGCCAAATAAAAACATCAATGCTTGAGCCAGGAATCTACAGCTTAGCGGGGGAGTTGGGATGGAGTAGGGGACACATCTGAAAGCCCAGCCAGAATCAATAATACCCAGAGCTCAAAACTAACAAAGGTCCAAAGTACTGGAGTCATTTCTCAAGAAGAAAAAAGAATGAGGCAGTTGGCGGGCAGTTTTGACAAGAGTGGATTTTGAAGTGGCAACAATCAGTTGATTATGGTCACTGGATTTAAAAAGGCCCTTCACCTGGGTGGCTTGGGGAGTGGAATGAGAGACTACTTTGCATGCTGTTGCTATAGCACAGTGGTTCCCAAACTTTTTTGACCTGCTGCTCCCTTTCCAGAAAAAATATTACTTAGCGCCCCCTGGAAATTAATTTTTAAAAAATTTTAACAGCAATTAATAGGAAAGATAAATGTATTAATGTTGCTACCTTTTTTGTAAAATATAGTGAAGAAAGATGTAAATTAGAAACATTGAACTTTGAAATTATGAAACTATTTATTGACCTAAACTATTCACTGCCTCTGAATACACCTGTGGCCATCACCACTCCCCTGGATCGCTGCAGCACCCACCAGGGGGCGGTGGTGCCCACTTTGGGAATCACTGCTATAGCATCTTAAAGTGTAGTGAGCAATAATGTAAGAATTGCAAACTGGTGAATGATTTCAATGTAATCAGAACTTTAAAATACCACCTTTAGGAAATGCTCACTAATATGAGTTTGATTCCATTTAATCAACAATAACAACAACTTGAATCAAAGGAGGGGCACTTTGGATTTCCAGTCAAACCTGAGGCATTTTGCATGCTTCAGCTAATCAGTGGAGAGAATACTGACTCAATATTACTTATGTCAGAGGAGGGGTCGACAAGACTTTTGAAAAGAAGACTTTCAATATTTCCCTTGAAGGGATTCTTGAGGAGTGACTACAGACACACAGGAAAAGAGAGATAGACTTTAGAAGCTTCAGAAACATAGGGCAAGCAGCCTCCCCTTCATGCCCTTGGCTTTTAGCACACCCTAGTGGGGACAATTCTTCCTTGGGAAGATTGGAGAGGAGGCATCTCCCATGTTTTGAGCTGAGATTTTCATCCCATTTCTATTCAATGAGTTCATTCAGTCTTCATATTTTCTAGTATATCATAACCCATCAAATTTCTCCAATTTCCGATTGCTCTTTTTGCTTGAGTAAGTAAATTTACTCTCTATTTTCTCATTGTGATGGTATATTTTATGATGAGTATCAGTGTCAGGAAGGGAAGGAGCTAAGCTGCTGGGGCAAACATTTGGGACAATCTTCCCCTTTTAAGGGCTAGAGACCAAGGAAGCAAATTTGTTGTTGTTATTATAGGCTAGAAGTCTTTAGGAGTGACTTCAGGAGTTGTATGGTATCACAGATCCATCAGCAATGTATTAGTGTGTCTACCATTCTGCAACCTCTCCCACAGTGAGTATTGCTGTTTTTGTCATCTTTTTCAATTTGTGGAATGTGAGATAAAACCTCAGGTTTGTTTTGCTTTACTTATTTACTTATTAGTAACTTGGAGCATTCTTCCAAGTGGTTATGAATACTTTGCAATTCTTCTTGAAAACTGTTCATTCATATCCTTTCACCTCTTCTCTTGGGGAATGGCTACTAGTCTTAAGTATGTTTATTAATTATTTATATATCTTGGATACCAAGCCCTTATTAGAAAATTGGATATAAAGATTTTAAAGCCATTTGATCACTTCCCTTCTTATCCTAGACACATTAATTTTATCTGTAGAGAAGTTTTTCAGTTTCATGAAAGCAAATTTATCCATTACAAATTCTAGTTTGGTTAAGAATGTTTCTATTCTATTTCTAGTTTAGCTAAGAACAAATCTTTTAGGGGGCATCAAGGTGGCTCAGTGAACAGGGAGATAGGAGGTCCGGGGTTCAAATCTGGCTTCAGATACTCCCAAGCTCTGTGACCCTGGGCAAGTCATGTAACTCCCATTACCTAGCCCTTACTGCTCTTTTGTCTTACAACCAATACATCAATTCTAAGATGAAAGGTAAGGATTAAAAAAAAATACATCCCCTACCTAAAGCTGTAAGAAGTATATGATCTGTTACTCTTCTAATTTTATTAAAAGTCTGGTCATTAATGTCGAGATGATTTATTTATTAAGAATGTATTAAAGAATATGGTTCAAGAGGAGTTCATCCATTTAAGTTCAATTTCTGCTGGACTGCTTTCTAGTGGAAACACATAGATTTTCAGCATAGAGTCACCAAACACTGAATGGTAAGACTTGGCAGCAGAGAATCTCCTGTGGCAAACATCTCTGGATCCTCATTTCAGATCTGGATGGAAGCTGGAACTATGATTTAATTGGCACAGAGGTCTTCCAGGTCATGAGATCTTGTTGGCATTGGTCCACCTCTTCTCTGCAACTGAACATCTTAGAAGAACAGCAGTTTTCATAGGGTGCACCAACATGAGGTGGGGTTCTGAGCTCCTTTTAGAGAGTCTATAAGGTCAAAACTATTTTCATCATAATACCTAATAGCCTTTATTAATTCTTATTCTCTCAAGAATATGTAGTGGAGTTTTCCAGAAGCTTTGAGACCTATAAATTAAAGAGATAGTTGCAGATTTGAAGATTGAGTTAATCTCTAATCTGTAAAATTCTATTGTTTCATAAATGGTCAATCTCTAGACAGAGCTGAACTCGCTATTTCGCTAAAATTCATCAGGTATCAGCATCAACTAATCATTAAAGAAGATCTCCTAACTTTCATGTGACTGCTTAAGCAACAAGTAGAGCCGAAATAGTCATGGTGTTGAATAACTTTTTTTGAATCTCATGAATGACTGTGTTGACATTTGCACTGATGTGACAAAGCAATCATGAATAAAACCACTGGTACCTTAGCACAAATCAAGGCATTGGCACCAAATTGTACTAGTCGTCATTACGTTCTTCAGTGACTCACCACATGCTGAGTCAAAACAAAACAAAACAAAACAAAATGCTAGTTTCACTTAAGAATGTCCTTGATGAAGCCATAGAAATCACTAATATTATTAAATCTCGATCTTTGAGTACATGCCTTTTTAATATTTTGTGCGGAAAAAATGGGAAATACAGTTAGAGTGCTTTTGCTGCCTGCCAAGGTGTGATGATTGTTTCAAGGAAAGGCTCTTCTCCTATTGTTTGACTTATGAGCTGAACAAGCCACTTTTTTCATGGCATAACATTTTTATTTGAAAGAACGACTGACAAAACTATAGTTATTCAGACTTGGGTATGTGGCAGACATTTTCTTGAAAATGAACAAAGTGAGCCTGTCACTTCAAGGAAAACAACTGACAGTATTTGTTGCCAATGATAAAATTCAAGCTTTCAAGTGAAAATTAGAATTTCAGAAAACTTGTATCCACCACCATGAGCTTGACAGCTTCCCAATACTTACAGACTTTTTTGATGGGATCAACGGCGATATTAGTGAATGTAAAAATTTTTTTGAAATTGTATAATGAAATGTGTCAACAATTGGAAGATCTGCATAACTCGGCAAACCAATATTTTCTACATGACCAGTGTGTGATATTACAGAAATCACTCATGGGTAAAATCGTCAAAAGTGCAATGTAGACCAATGGATTTTAATGTAATAGAAGACAAGAAGCTCATCAGGGGGTTTCAGATACCACATTGTAACTAACCTTTAAGAAACTTCTATGTGAAATATTTAGGTATAGTATCGAAGAAGAATATCCACAGTCATCTGAAAAGGACTCTGGATTCCTCACTTTTCTGACTACATGTCTATATCTTATATATCATTTTCTTCACATACTTAAGTCAAAACCACATAATACTTGTGTAGAATTTTAAGGCTTGCAAAGTATTTTATATGTATATACATATCAAAACTTATACACACACATATATTTATCAAAATTTACACACAAAGTGTGAAAATTTTGATCCTCCCAAAAGGCAGGTGTTATTATTATCCCCATTTAATAGAAGAGGCAACTGAGGCAGATTGCAGTCAAGTAATTTGCTCAGGATCATACACACAAAATGTATCTGAGGCAAGATTTGAATGTCCGTCATCTTGACTTGGAGTCCAGTGCTCTACACTAAGCTGCCAATATCACAGTATATTAAAAGCAGAAGCAGAGGTGAGAATTCAGCTAAATTCTAGGAAGCCAGACATTAAAGAGATTTGAAAAAAAATGTAAAATAATTCTAGTCTACTTACACTTTTTTGTTTTGAAAAAGTTATTTTTCATAAAAGATATTATTTATATTAATATATAATCAATTTGTTATTAAGTTAAATGAATTAATAAAAATAAATTTAAAAATAGTCATTTCTAACGTGCTAAATATCAGTATATATAACCCACATAAGCAAAAACTTTTTTTTTTATTTTTAAGAGTCTAAAAAGCCCCTAAGACTACTTAACTTGAGAACCACTGAGCAAATAACATTAAGAAATTAAATACCTTGCACAGGATAACATAACCAGATGAAATTTGAACGCAAATTTTCTTGGCTTTGAAGGTTGGTGCTCTGCTCACTCTATCACACTTCCCCTTAAGTATGACTCTGCAATATTCTTAGATTCTGCTGCTCTCCTCTTTTTCTTGTTGCCCAGGTCAGATCCGGATCACTATCCTGGTTTCTTTCCAGTTATCCCTATTTCCTAAAATCCCTCTAGAATGAAAATTAGGTTTCTTTCCTTCCCCATCTCTCCACTCAAACCACACTTACCCCTTTCCCTCTCTCCATTTATTTCCCTCTCTACGTTAATATATTTCTCTACCCTACCTCCTCGGTGACTCTGTTATTGTGCATGTGTTCAACCAAGAAAAAGGGTCCTGAAATGCCTCCAGCCCCAGATAGGACAGCTCCGATTCACTGCCACTAATTTCAAACTTGGTTTGTTTCTGACAAAAGATGAATCCCACTACAATGAAATCCAAGGGATGATTGACATTCTTTTGTTATAGTGGAATTTCACTGCATTGATTATTGCTTAGAACAAGTGGATCTTTTTTCTGTAGCCTAAAATTTTCATTATAATGAGCTTTGACCTTGGATCTCCTCTGACCTATATGAATGAATAACTAAAGGAGAATCTGATTTTGTTCATTTTTAGGAATTAAAAACCTTTAATAACATGCTGTGTGAGTCTGAGGGAAGATGTGGGAGGGGAAAGGTTGGCAGGGGGACGTGCATCATGCAGCAATCCATTAATTTATTCTAAACACAAATCAAACTACTTTCTAGAATGAAAGAAGCTGTGTTAAACCATCTTCCAGAAGTACCTTACACATCATCAAGCAAATTAAAATAATTTTAAATTGCTCTTTCCTTTAGATAATTGTGTTAATATCCTGCCTGCCTTAATCTTCTTAGAAACCAAACCCTGTTACCATGGAGAGTGAATCTGTGTTTGTTTGTGTGTGGTCCTGACATATTGATGTATGTTTGTGGTCTAAGACCAAAGTGAGATCAAATGATATATGTAAAGTACATTGCAAACTTTAAAATCAATATTATTGCTATTATTATTAATTATCGTTGGCCATTAGGTGACAATTGCATCTGGAATCAGCAAGACCTGAGTTCAAATCCCACAGAAAGATAGTAAAATTCAAATATTATTAGGAAATATTTAACAAAATAAAAAATAACAAAATGTAGATAATGCTACATTTTAAAACTAAGTCAATTTGCCAGTAAGCCACTTATGCTGCAGATCCTTAAGTATGGATTAGAGGCTCTGTTTCTATTTGAATTATTTTTTAACTCTTATGTCTTAGAATCAAAGTTAAGTATCTATTCTAAGAGTAAAAGAGTGGTAAAAGCTAGGCAGTTGGGGTTAAGTGACTTGCTCAGGAAGTGTCTCAGGTCAGATTTGAACCCAGATCCTCCTGACTCCAGGTTTGGGGCTCTATCCTCTGTGCAACCTAGCTGCCCCCTCTATTTGAAGCTGACATCACTTCTGTAAAGAGAGTTTTTTCTTCACCATTGGAGTCACAAGTTTCAGTAATCTAACTGAAAATCGTATCAGTCCTAAAATAATCCACAATGATTATTTAGCTTGATAAGTGAACAAATCTGTTAAAAAATGTGCTGTTTATCAGAGTTTCATTATAAAGTTTATCCATGAAAATGAAAGCTTTGAACAAATTTCTGCTTAAAAACAAACAAAAAGCAAACAAACAAACAAAACGCTACAGTATATAAAGCAAAGGATTCCATTTAGGCTCCTTTGCATGTGTGACATGTGGCAGATTTCCATGGATTTCTTTTTTGAAAACAGGTTTGCCAGAAGTTTGAATGAAAAACAAAAATCAAAGAAAAAGGCAGTAAAGCTTTTCAGAGCTTTTGAAATCATTTAGACTTTAAGAGCTAAAGCAGATGAGAAAAAATGTTATTTTGTTTTTTATAAGTAAAATGTTCAAAGAAATCAAACTTCAAACTCATAATGCACCCTCTTAACATAAAGCTGAAGGAACCATTGATTTGGACCTTGCTATTGACAAGAATTGGAGTTGAGGGGGATGGAGCACATGAGGAAGAGTGTAAGGGAAATATTTTGTAATAAGGTGAAGGGAAGGAGAATCTGTGCTGAACCTGAGACATGTAGTACTCCTGGGCATAGCCTCAATGTCAGAACATACTCAATGCTCCAGCAGAGGTCTGATTTCTGACAAGTTTGTTGGGTAGCAGGGTAGCAACAATTGTTTGCAGATGTGCACTGAACCAGCCCATAATAGTTGATGGAAAACTGGTCCTCAGCACCTCTTTGGGCTGTGAACATCAAATTTGGCTCTCTTCCCCCCGCCCCCTGCACTATTTTGTCAGCCTGCAGAACCTATGGGTCTTTACTAATTAGTAAAACACTACATTTGGCAAAATATGTTTACAAAGGATGATAATGAGCAAAAGCTAGGAGCCCTGGGCACTCTACTATGATGGGAGGCACTCATTTCTGCTATCCTCTTCCAGCTAATATGCATAAAACAACATAGAAACCCATTTTGAATGATTGCCTAAAATCCCTAAACACAAAACCCTGAGATATGAGAAAGTACTAGTGGGTACAATGAAATGTTTTACACATAAGAGTTTTTTAGAACACATGAGACTCTTGTAATATGAAGCTTTGAAATTGGAGCTATCATTGAAGCATCAAAGAACCAGAGAAACTGGATTGGTTGTCAGAAACTCTTAAGGAAGCTGGACAAGGGAGCTGTGATCATCTATTGAGAATACATTGTAGGTCGTAGACCTAGAGCTGGGAAGGGACCATCTCATTTTACAGATAATGAAACTAAAACTCAGTTGTTAAGTAAGTCGAATAAGGTCATAGTCTAGATCAGGAATGGAATTTGAACTCAGGTCTTTTGCCTCTGTGACCACAACTTTTTTTTCTTTTTCTTTTTAAAATCCTTAATTTCCATCTTAGAACTAATATGGTGCAGTGATTCCAAGAGAGTAGAGTGATAAGTACTACACAATAGGGGTTAAGCAATTTGCCCAACGTCACACAGTTATTAAGAGTCTGAGGACAGATTTGAACCCTAGACCTCCCTTCTCTAGATCTTGCTTTCAATCCACTGAGTCATCTAGCTGTCCCCCACACAACATTTTTCTATTGAATAACCTCTTCCTTACTCACTTTTATTCCCTAATTGAGGAAGGCACTCAAAACCACTCCAAAACAAAAGTATGGCCAAGAGAGTATGTCTGCAGCCAGTTCTTATCAATAACCACTAGCCTCCCCAGAGCTGACAAGATCAGTTCAGCCTCTCCCTTCCTCTATTTTTTTTCCAACCACTAGGATACAAGGATGACACCACCAGGCATCGCCAGCCTACTTTTGCTACCGGAGACTACAAAATTCTATGTCTGATACCAAGTGCCTGGAGCCTTGATTCTGAGGGAAACACCTACCTACTTGGGCTATCATATGATGCAAATGTGGACTTCTACAGAGTAGCAAATCCATATAATGTTCCTTATCCCATGTACCCAGAGTACCCCCTAGTGCGCAATAACTCCCTAGCTAGGCTGGAAAAGGACTGATCAAATCACCAACACTTGAAGGTTTCCAATACTAGTTTGTTTATATAGTGTGAGTGGGCAAGGATGGAGGCTGATAGAGAGACAGGGCAACAAGGGGATTGTTTATAGTTTGATAGGTCTCCATCCATCCCTGAACACCTACCCTAACCTCTCATGTGGAACTGGGAAGGTGCTGAGCCAACAAACAGTTCATATTTCTAGTTAAGATTTATGAAACGTCTTGCTCAAAACAGTCCTTGGATGCAGGGAATGTAAATATTATTTTGGTTTTACAGATGAGAAAATTGAGGCTGAGAGTGATTAAAGAACTTGCTCAGGCTCACAAAGTTCGCACATGTCAGCACCAAAACTCAAAAACAAGGCTCTCCTGGTCCCAGTTCAGTTCCCTTTGTCACCTTCCTGGAGCGTAAACCAGCCAGCTGTGATCCAGATTGGGAAAGCCTTTGTGAGCGTCTTTTCAACACAGATCAAACTAGTAACATTCAGTCTTCCTTGTGTGTGTGAGGCAATAGCAGAATTGGTATTAAAGGTTGGTTGAATGGGTAGAGCAGTGCTTCATTAGGTCCCCTCATTTCTAACCATGAACAAACTTCTCTAAAGCCCATCTCTTATCTAGAGATTTTCAGCTTTTACGGTGGATAGAGTGCTGGACCTGAAGGTAGGAATACCTGAGTTTAAATTCAGATTTTGACGAGGACTAGCTGTGTGACTCCAGGCAAGCTATTTAACCTCTTTTTGCTTCAGACTGTTTGCTTCACACCCATCAGACTGGCAAACATGACAAAAAAGGAAAATGATAAATGTTGGAAAGGATGTAGATGCCATGCCCAAATATGGAGTCATGCCCAAAGGGCCATCAAACTGTGCATACTCTTTGACTCAGCAATACTACTACTAGGTCTGTATCCCAAAGAAATAAAAGAAAAGTGCCAAGAACTACCCGTGTGAAAATATTTATAACAGCTCTTTTTGTGGTGACAAAGGAGTGGAAACTGAAGGTGGTCCATCAGTTGGGGAAATAGCTGAATAAGTCATTTAATAATAATAAATTTAATAATAAGCTTATAATGGAATACTATTGTGCCATTAGAAATGATACACCAAGAGGATCCCCTCAAAACCTGGAAAGATTTATATGAAGTTATGCAGAACAAGGAGAATGTTGTACACAGTATCAAAAATAATATTTAGTGGTCAACTGTGAATGATTTAACTATTATCAACAAGTCAAAGATCCAGGACACTCCAAGAGACTCAAGGCAAAAAAAAAAAATGAGATATCCATCTCCATAGAAAGAATAGATGGAGTCCAAATGCAGATTGAAACATGCCATTCTTTACTTCATTTCCTCCATTAATGTTTCTCTAGTGTAAGCAATATATCTCTATTTTCACAACATGATGAACATAGAAATAAGTATTATATGATAGTATATGTATATATGTGCATATATATATAATCTATGTTATATTTCTAAAAATTCTCTGGAAAAAATAAAAATGTATAATAATAACAAAAAAAACCTTTAAAAAGAATGCACAAGAAATGAGATGAAAGAAAATATTCTATCTGTATACTCCTTCCCCATTTTGTTAGAACTGGAAAGACAATTTGTTCTAAAGTAGAACTTTCTCTTTATAATTTCATGTAGGTTTTTCTAAAATTGACATCTAGAGAAAAAAGTGATAAATAGAAATAAGACATAGTTATATATAAGAACATATATATTATCTCTTTGTTAAGTGGTACCTTCTCTAATGAGGAGAGGAGGGGGAGGAAGAAAGGGAGGGAATTACCTGGGTATTTTAATGTAACAAACAAACTTAAATTTTTAAAAAAGTAGACCTTGCAAGCAAGGCTCTATTGAATTGACCAGAATCCTTATTGACAGCATAAGAAATTCAGGAAGTCCTTAGCATTCACAGGGGATAAGAATCCCCAGCTAGCAAAATCTATAAATACCACACTGTACCTTGTGAGAAAAGACCTAATCTTTAGGACAAATTACAAGGTGTTTGTCAATCAGCAACTATTGTGTGTGTGCACACATTACTTGATTGCATTGATTAGAAAGCAAACTGCAAGGTATTAATAAGAGAGATGGGCTATGTGGTTGCCACATTGACTGATATTCAAAATCCCAAAGGAATTGAGAAACTATGAATCAGAAGGATTTCTTACAAATCTCTGGATCTTTCTCTAGTCAGTGATATTGTATGGGAAGGAAGGGGACACTGAACACAGAGCTAGAAGAGTTAATGGGAAACCAATCAATCAATGACCATTTCCATGCTTCTAAAACATGGTACTGAGAACTGGAGACAGATAGACAAAAACAAAATAGTCTTGACTTTAAAGGATGTAGATACATACTAGCTATAACCTTGAGTCCTGAAAGTGAATGAATGAAAAATCATTTTATTAATATGTTAACTATATGCCAAACACTGTACCTGGTTCTAAGCATACACATTCTAAACAGATAGTCTTTACTTGTGTGACTTCAATGAACTTCCATTCAAATAGGAGACACAATATAGAGGACTGGTGGTCGGGAACAGGGCACTTTGATCCTGAACATTGAATCAATCAAGTCACTAGGGAGTGGATTGATACATCCCATCCAGGAATAGTGACAGAGTTGATTTGATCATGATTCATGGTTTCATAACTGGGGTAGGAGGATGGGAAGAGCAAGAAAAAATAATCACGCAGTGGTTGGTGGTCTTTGAGACTGGTAAAGATGTCTGGAGAGTAGGAAGTGAAGTAAAACCACAGTATCTAGAGTTTTTCTGAAATAGTAGTCCAGGAAAAACAGTCATTAATCAAGACAGTGGGACCTCAGGGTATAAGCTCCTCCAGATTGGCAAGGAAGTTGGTAAGGCTATGGAGAAGATGGCCAGAAAATAGGAAGTGAAGTGTACTTATGCAATACTTAAAAATCTACCTATATCCCTTCTTTTTCCATTAACTTTAGTAATAAATGAAGTGATCCTCATATCACATATCAGCTCCAGAATATTGATATTGAAAGAATGGTTGTTGTTTCAAGAGAGAAGCTTGGGGGATAATTAAAACACTTCAAACTCTCCCAAATGCAACCCATGCCATTGTCATCTTCCTATCCAATTCAGTACCCAACTCATCATCCCTCCTGGTTGTCTACCCAAGATATATGCACTAATGGAGTATGGGTAGTCTACCCGACTGCATATCATACTCTAATTAGTAGGTATTCTTCATTTACTTGGTTTTCAATGGGTAGATAGTTAAGCCAAATGCTTTTGGACAATCAAGCTTCTCATTTAGGAAGCTCTTTGATGTTGTAGGCTTTAATGAAATATCATAATTTCCACAGATTTAAACATGTTCCTAAATTCCTAAAGAGCAATGAAGCGATGCAAGGTAGATGTGAACACAGGATATTAACAGTGAATAACTATGCAAAGAAAGCAGCCTAAAAGGTATCATCCAGGAGATTAGGACCAGAAGAAAAGATAGGTCAGATCAAAAAGTAAAAAATGAATAGTATGAGAGGTCCGTTGGTACTCATGTAGTGCCTGTATCTCAATAAAGGATCATTTCTGAAAGATTTATTGGCAGACACAGACAAGAATTATATAGGATGTAAAGGCAGGGATGAGTTCTGATCTTTACCACTGAAGAAAGAACCAACACTGATGAGACCCGAGGCTTAGTCAGCTGGGTCATAAGGTGATAGAGTACTGGACCTGGAGTCAGGGAGATCTAAGTTCAGATCTTGCTTCAGATACTTTCTTGCTGTGTGATTCTGGGCATGTCACTTGACTTATGTCTGCCTCAATTTCCTCATTATTAATGAATAATTAATAAATTAAATAATTTAACTTATTTGTTAAATAGAGCTGATAATATCACTTATCTCCCAGGGTTGTTGTGGGGATCAAATGAAATAATATTTGTGAAGTGCTTTGTACAGAGCCTGGCATATAAAAAAATACTTCATAAGCCTGTCATAAGTACCACATAAATGTTAACTTTCATTAGTATTACTATTTATACATTAGCATTACTATTTGTACATGTATTTATAAATGTATAAATGTGTTTATACATGTATAAAATGTAAAAATTTAAATGAATTTACAGTAACTTCAAATATTATATTTTTATAAGATTTACTTATAATCACTAGAAGTAAAGGAATAAAAAGGTAACAAAATAAAACCACCTGCCCAAGCTAATCTACTTGTTCAAAACGCCAGTGTTCATAGCCGCCCTCATAGGAAGGAAAGAGCGCTAGCCACAGAAATCCACCAAATTTATCTCCTGTCTACATCAGCATGGAACGACAGGAAGTCAGTGGGATCCTGGGTAATGTAGTTCAAAGGTACAAGATTTCCAATTACACAAAAATGACATAAAATGAGTGGGTAGGTTACTAACTGTACCTTCAAAGAGAGTTCCCCCATCAGTGAGACCACGGATCCATTGAAACTTGGAAGCATTCTTTACTCAGATACAGAAGACAAATATTCATCTACTTGAACCTTAACTCAGATTTGCTCTATTTTACCATGATAGCACATTGGTGCTAATTATATGTTTATTTTGCTTCTTTTCTGTTTTAGATTACAAATAGGACAATAATAATAATAATTCACATGTTTATAGCTTTTTTTTTTGTCTGTTTGGTCCAGACCAATGATTTAATTGGCATAAGTCACTCACCCTAGAAATGTCCTCCCCTACTACAAATAGGCAGTTACAATCTTTGAGAGCTGCCTGGGGTAGGAAGAGGTTAAGTGACTCATCAAAGGTTTCAGTAAAAATATGTCAGAGAAAAGGGGAGCCCAGTTCTTTCTGCCTCCAAGGCTGGCCTCTGTCTACTATTTCATGCTGCGCTGTAGAGCCCTCTACACCGTAAGGGATGTGATGCTTTATATTTGGTAGACAGTGCAAGACTTTTTACCTCCATATTAGAGATGAGGGAATTGAGACACAGAGAGGTTAAGTAAATAGTTTGCTGCTGGTAAGTGACAAAACTACCATTAGAAGCTGTGTTTTTTGGTTCTCAAGTTCCCACCATTCTACATATTCTTTTCTAGAATTCAATTTCATAAATATGTGTTACTGTTATATTGAACTTTTATTTTTTGCTATGATCAAGCAATCAATCAATACATATTTATTAAGCACTTACTATATGCTAGGCACAAGGATACCTTCTACCATCTAACTATAGATTGTATCTAGACATTAGTAAAACACTTCATATATATAGGAGCAGACACTAGCTTTGTGACCTTGGGTAAGTCACTTAAACCTGTTTGCCTCAGTTTCCTCATCTGGAAAATAAGCTGGAGGAGAAAATGGAAAACTGTTCCTGGTATCTTTGGCAAGAAAACCCCAAACAGGGCTACAAAGAGTTAGACACGGTTGAAAAATGGCTGAATGACAGCAATAACATATATGTAGAATAATTATTAATGCAGCAGTTAACATGTCCATTAATGACTTCTTCCTATAGTTAGAGGATCTCGAGGTCATTGGGTCATGGTATTACAGTTTCTGCTTTGCTCACTTGAAATCCCCAGTCAAAAGCAATGAACATTACAGCAGAAAATAAAATAAATTTTTCCAATAGTTTAAGAGTTCTTGAACTAACAGGAGTTTCCATGGAAAGTATGTGTTTTGCCTGTGTCTGTGACACTCCAAGGATGAAAAATGTAGTCATGTGTTTCCTAATAGTTCTTGGAGAAACGTCTTCAAATCAAAGTACACATTCAAGGTCACCAAGGGAACTGGTGCTTGGCTCAGACCCTCCTACCTCTCAGCACATTGCTTCATCTACATCACGGGACTCCTCACAGTCCCTGAGAGAAATTCAGTGAAGGCACATCTAGCCTACACATCTTAAAAAGGATCCTACTCATTCATATTTGGGGCTCACTGGGCTAGAGATTGAAGCTAATGCGGATTATTTATGAAAAAAAAAAAGCTTTTTACAACTTTACGGGAACATTTGAACTTTTTCACTTAAAAGAACAAATTGTTTTCAAGTATATTTAATCTCTTTCCAGTGCTCCAGTCCTGACTGCATCACTGACTGCGTATTGGGCATTCCCAACTGGATCTCCTGGCACCTTAAAAGCAAATGTACAAAACAGAACTCGGTAGCTTTCTACCCAGAGCTGCTACCCCTCTTCCTACTATTTCTGTTGATTGCACCACCACCTTTTCTGATTGCCCTCCTTTATAGCCTTGGGATCACCCTCTCCTCTTCCCTTTTCTTTATTCCTGTTAAAGTTAAATTAAAAACTCCCAATTATTAGTTTCCATAGAGTTTATTAACATTCACTTGAACTAGAGAAAGCAGATAGGTAGAGATTAAAACCTATTTCTTATCTAATTCTAACCACATGTCTCTCTACATGGCTATCTCTTTCAACCACAGTCCTCCACTACAGCTTTCCAAGGAAATAGAGAGAGTCCACCCCTTTGCACCCCCTCTTTTATCCTTTCTTTTGGCCCTACCCATAACCTTTAGCTCCCGGGTCACGTCGCTAGGACTCTTCACCTGTGGTCCAAGTTTGGAGCGTTCACATGATGTCCAGTCACGCAGCACAGGGACGCAGGTCAGACAAGGGGGACGGGGGGGGTCCCTTTACACACTCCCCATATCCAATCAATTGTTAAATCTTATAGATTTAATTTCCAAAATAGGTCTTATCTCTGTCCCCTTCTCGTCACTAAAATAACCTCCACCCTAAGTCAGATCTTCATCACCCTCACCTTGACTACTGAGGCATCTTCCTAGCTGTTCTCCCTATCTCAAATCTCTCCCTTTTACAATTCATTTCCAATCTTAATGAATCAAAAAGCACTTGTTAAGGGTTTGCTCTGTGTAAGGCACTCTGCTAAGTGCCTGGAGAGATGATGAAAGGTAAAAATAATCCCTTGCCTGAAGGAATTCACATTTAAATGTGGGAGACCACCTGTAAATAACTACAACATGGACAGAGGAGATGAGGGTCATCTCTTCTTATGGCTACCAAATATGGCTACCAAAGGTCTAGCCATGTCATTCCCCTGCCTCTGGGTTAAAATAGAAACTAATCTATTTATCATTTAAAATTCTTCATGATCTGCCCCCAGCCTTGACTTTCTTCACATCACTCTCTTTTATGCACTCCAAGATCCATTCAAAGTGGACTTGCTCTTCCTTGTACATGATGTCCCAACTTCGTCCTAGAAACATTTGCACTGGCGATTCTCATAGCCCCCTCCAAATCTCAGTTCAAGAAAACATCTCCTGCAGGCATGCCATATGTTAGTATATACATCCCTCCTTCCCCACAATTCCTTTGTGTTTAGTCATTTATAAAGGACTCCAGAAGGAGGTAGGGGGTAGAAAACTTGCCTTAGAGTCATATGAAAGACTTGAATTCAAGTCCTGATTTTGACATTTTTGTATCTGCCTCTGAGCAATTTATTTATAGTCTCAGTGTTCAAGAAAACTCTCCAAGATTTATTGTTGTTCAGTTGTTTTTAGTCATGTCCAATTCTTTAGGACCCCATTTGGGGTTTTCTTGGCAAAGATGCTAGAGTATTTTGCCATTTTCTTCTCCAGCTCTTTTTAGGGATGAGGAAATTAAGGCAAATAGAGTTACATTAACTAAGTTAAACTAAGTTGAATAGAATTAAGTTTCTGAAGCAGTATTTGAAGTCAGGAGGATGAGTCTTCTTCGTTCTAGTCCTGGCATTCTATCCACTGCACTACCAATTTGTCCAAATACTCTCTAGGACTATAAATTGCCCAAAGTCGCCAACTGGCATTGACAGATGGAATTTCCTTATCCAGGACTACCTTATACCATATTATAAAATCATAAGTCCCTATCCTCTCCCCTCATTTGAATATTCCTTTATTTACTGACCTAGATTAATATCTATTCACAACTCCAACAGAATATAAACTCCTTGAGGGTGGGAAAAGTTTCTTTCTTTTTCTATGTATCCTAAATGCCTGGTACATAGTATTATTTAATAAATCCATCCTGAATGAATATTCAGTAGGCATTGTGATTTCTATATAAAAATTATATAATACATTATTATAAAATAATATATTAAAATAAAGAATTATATTACATGTGTAATTAGAATTTGTACTCCTGGACTTCATTTCCCAGAATCCTACTTTCATCCTCACGTTATGTCCTTATGTTTTGTAGATAAAAGTTTCTATAACTCTGCCCTCTCGCTCTTCTGCTATCGTATTGGGGAAAAGTTCTCTTTACTCGGCTTTTTCTATTTCTTCAACTTCAAGTGATTACTAATAAATCTTAGAAAATATAATACTTGGAGAGAGTGGATATTAATTTTAATCTTACA